>NW_026562140.1:0-23207 GCF_028858705.1 Grus americana
TCGGAGTTTTTGGATGCCTAAAGGAGCCTGCAGCCCCAGAGTTAGCAGGGCTGTGAATGGGGCCATGGTTGAGGTTTCAGGAAAGAACCGCCATTCGGGGCCTGGAGGTTTTGCCTGGGAGCAGGGCCGGACGTTTTCAGGTTTGCCGGCCGAAGGCGGGCGACGGCCAGCGAGGCGCTCCGTCGCATGTCGGAGTTTTTGGATGCCTAAAGGAGCCTGCAGCCCCAGAGTTAGTAGGGCTGTGAATGGGGCCATGGTTGAAGTTTCAGGAAAGCAACGCCATTCGGGCTGGGATGTTTTGCCTGGGAGCAGGGCCCGGACGTTTTCAGTTTTGAAGCTTGAATCTCAAAAATGGCTAGAGAGATGCTAAGTTACACTTCGGAGATTTTGGATGCGTAAAGGAGCCTGCAGCCCCAGAGTTAGCAGGGCTGTGAATGGGGCCATGGTTGAGGTTTCAGGAAAGAACCGCCATTCGGGGCTGGAGGTTTTGCCTGGGAGCAGGGCCCGGACGTTTTCAGGTTTGACGGCCGAAGTGGGCGACGGCCAGCGAGCCGCTCCGTCGCATGTCGGAGTTTTTGGATGCTAAAGGAGCCTGCAGCCCCAGAGTTAGTAGGGCTGTGAATGGGGCCATGGTTGAAGTTTCAGGAAAGCAACACCATTCGGGACTGGGATGTTTCGCCTGGGAGCAGGGCCGGACGTTTTCAGTTTTGAAGCTTGAATCTCAAAATGGCTAGAGAGATGCTAAGTTACACTTCGGAGATTTTGGATGCGTAAAGGAGCCTGCAGCCCCAGAGTTAGCAGGGCTGTGAATGGGGCCGTGGTGAGGTTTCAGGAAAGAACCGCCATTCGGGGCCTGGAGGTTTTGCCTGGGAGCAGGGCCCGGACGTTTTCAGGTTTGACGGCCGAAGGCGGGCGACGGCCAGCGAGCCGCTCCGTCGCATGTCGGGTGTTTTTGGATGCCTAAAGGAGCCTGCAGCCCCAGGGTTAGTAGGGCTGTGAATGGGGCCATGGTTGAAGTTTCAGGAAAGAACAGCCATTCGGGGCTGGAGGTTTTGCCTGGGAGCAGGGCCCGGACGTTTTCAGGTTTACGGCCGAAGGTGGGCGACGGCCAGCGAGCCGCTCCGTTCGCATGTCGGAGTTTTTGGATGCCTAAAGGAGCCTGC
Organism: Grus americana; assembly: GCF_028858705.1. Taxonomy (NCBI): domain Eukaryota; kingdom Metazoa; phylum Chordata; class Aves; order Gruiformes; family Gruidae; genus Grus; species Grus americana. Next base: position 1,164 of record NW_026562140.1, read on the forward strand.
AGCCCCAGAGTTAGTAGGGCTGTGAATGGGGCCATGGTTGAAGTTTCAGGAAAGCAACACCATTCGGGACTGGGATGTTTCGCCTGGGAGCAGGGCCCGGACGTTTTCAGTTTTGAAGCTTGAATCTCAAAAATGGCTAGAGAGATGCTAAGTTACACTTCGGAGATTTTGGATGCGTAAAGGAGCCTGCAGCCCCAGAGTTAGCAGGGCTGTGAATGGGGCCATGCTTGAGGTTTCAGGAAAGAACCGCCATTCGGGGCTGGAGGTTTTGCCTGGGAGCAGGGCCCGGACGTTTTCAGGTTGACGGCCGAAGGCGGGCGACGGCCAGCGAGCCGCTCCGTCGCATGTCGGAGTTTTTGGATGCCTAAAGGAGCCTGCAGCCCCAGAGTTAGTAGGGCTGTGAATGGGGCCATGGTTGAAGTTTCAGGAAAGCAACACCATTCGGGACTGGGATGTTTCGCCTGGGAGCAGGGCCCGGACGTTTTCAGTTTTGAGCTTGAATCTCAAAAATGGCTAGAGAGATGCTAAGTTACACTTCGGAGATTTTGGATGTAAAGGAGCCTGCTGCCCCAGAGTTAGCAGGGCTGTGAATGGGGCCATGGTTGAGTTTCAGGAAAGAACCGCCATTCGGGGCCTGGAGGTTTTGCCTGGGAGCAGGGCCCGGACGTTTTCAGTTTGACGGCCGAAGGTGGGCGACGGCCAGCGAGCCGCTCCGTCGCATGTCGGAGTTTTTGGATGCCTAAAGGAGCCTGCAGCCCCAGAGTTAGTAGGGCTGTGAATGGGGCCATGGTTGAAGTTTCAGGAAAGCAACACCATTCGGGCTGGGATGTTTCGCCTGGGAGCAGGGCCCGGACGTTTTCAGTTTTGAAGCTTGAATCTCAAAAATGGCTAGAGAGATGCTAAGTTACACTTCGGAGATTTTGGATGCGTAAAGGAGCCTGCAGCCCCAGAGTTAGCAGGGCTGTGAATGGGGCCATGTTGAGGTTTCAGGAAAGAACCGCCATTCGGGGCCTGGAGGTTTTGCCTGGGAGCAGGGCCCGGACGTTTTCAGGTTTGACGGCCGAAGGCGGGCGACGGCCAGCGAGCCGCTCCGTCGCATGTCGGAGTTTTTGGATGCCTAAAGGAGCCTGCAGCCCCAGAGTTAGTAGGGCTGTGAATGGGGCCATGGTTGAAGTTTCAGGAAAGCAACACCATTCGGGACTGGGATGTTTCGCCTGGGAGCAGGGCCCGGACGTTTTCAGTTTTGAGCTTGAATCTCAAAAATGGCTAGAGAGATGCTAAGTTACACTTCGGAGATTTTGGATGCGTAAAGGAGCCTGCAGCCCCAGAGTTAGCAGGGCTGTGAATGGGGCCATGGTTGAGTTTCAGGAAAGAACGCCATTCGGGGCTGGAGGTTTTGCCTGGGAGCAGGGCCCGGACGTTTTCAGTTTTGACGGCCGAAGGTGGGCGACGGCCAGCGAGCCGCTCCGTCGCATGTCGGAGTTTTTGGATGCCTAAAGGAGCCTGCAGCCCCAGAGTTAGTAGGGCTGTGAATGGGGCCATGGTTGAAGTTTCAGGAAAGCAACACCATTCGGGACTGGGATGTTTCGCCTGGGAGCAGGGCCCGGACGTTTTCAGTTTTGAAGCTTGAATCTCAAAAATGGCTAGAGAGATGCTAAGTTACACTTCGGAGATTTTGGATGCGTAAAGGAGCCTGCAGCCCCAGAGTGAGCAGGGCTGTGAATGGGGCCATGGTTGAGGTTTCAGGAAAGAACCGCCATTCGGGGCCTGGAGGTTTTGCCTGGGAGCAGGGCCCGGACGTTTTCAGGTTTGACGGCCGAAGGTGGGCGACGGCCAGCGAGCCGCTCCGTCGCATGTCGGAGTTTTTGGATGCCTAAAGGAGCCTGCAGCCCCAGAGTTAGTAGGGCTGTGAATGGGGCCATGGTTGAAGTTTCAGGAAAGCAACACCATTCGGTGCTGGGATGTTTCGCCTGGGAGCAGGGCCCGGACGTTTTCAGTTTTGAAGCTTGAATCTCAAAAATGGCTAGAGAGATGCTAAGTTACACTTCGGAGATTTTGGATGCGTAAAGGAGCCTGCAGCCCCAGAGTTAGCAGGGCTGTGAATGGGGCCGTACTTGAGGTTTCAGGAAAGAACCGCCATTCGGGGCCTGGAGGTTTTGCCTGGGAGCAGGGCCCGGACGTTTTCAGGTTTGACGGCCGAAGGTGGGCGACGGCCAGCGAGCCGCTCCGTCGCATGTCAGAGTTTTTGGATGCCTAAAGGAGCCTGCAGCCCCAGAGTTAGTAGGGCTGTGAATGGGGCCATGGTTGAAGTTTCAGGAAAGCAACACCATTCGGGACTGGGATGTTTCGCCTGGGAGCAGGGCCCGGACGTTTTCAGTTTTGAAGCTTGAATCTCAAAATGGCTTAGAGAGATGCTAAGTTACACTTCGGAGATTTTGGATGCGTAAAGGAGCCTGCAGCCCCAGAGTTAGCAGGGCTGTGAATGGGGCCATGGTTGAGGTTTCAGGAAAGAACCGCCATTCGGGGCCTGGAGGTTTTGCCTGGGAGCAGGGCCCGGACGTTTTCAGGTTTGACGGCCGAAGGCGGGCGACGGCCAGCGAGCCGCTCCGTCGCATGTCGGAGTTTTTGGATGCCTAAAGGAGCCTGCAGCCCCAGGTTAGTAGGGCTGTGAATGGGGCCATGGTTGAAGTTTCAGGAAAGAACGCCATTCGGGGCCTGGAGTTTTTCCTGGGAGCAGGGCCCGGACGTTTTCAGGTTTACTGGCCGAAGGTGGGCGACGGCCAGCGAGCCGCTCCGTCGCATGTCGGAGTTTTTGGATGCCTAAAGGAGCCTGCAGCCCCAGGGTTAGTAGGGCTGTGAATGGGGCCATGGTTGAAGTTTCAGGAAAGCAACACCATTCGGGACTGGGATGTTTCGCCTGGGAGCAGGGCCCGGACGTTTTCAGTTTTGAAGCTTGAATCTCAAAAATGGCTAGAGAGATGCTAAGTTACACTTCGGAGATTTTGGATGCGTAAAGGAGCCTGCAGCCCCAGAGTTAGCAGGGCTGTGAATGGGGCCGTACTTGAGGTTTCAGGAAAGAACGCCATTCGGGGCCTGGAGTTTTTGCCTGGGAGCAGGGCCCGGACGTTTTCAGGTTTGACGGCCGAATGGGCGACGGCCAGCGAGCCGCTCCGTCGCATGTCGGAGTTTTTGGATGCCTAAAGGAGCCTGCAGCCCCAGAGTTAGTAGGGCTGTGAATGGGGCCATGGTTGAAGTTTCAGGAAAGCAACACCATTCGGGACTGGGATGTTTCGCCTGCGAGCAGGGCCCGGACGTTTTCAGTTTTGAAGCTTGAATCTCAAAATGGCTAGAGAGATGCTAAGTTACACTTCGGAGATTTTGGATGCCTAAAGGAGCCTGCAGCCCCAGAGTTAGCAGGGCTGTGAATGGGGCCATGGTTGAAGTTTCAGGAAAGAAACACCATTCGGGGCTGGGATGTTTTGCCTGGGAGCAGGGCCCGGACGTTTTCAGTTTTGAAGCTTGAATCTCAAAAATGGCTAGAGAGATGCTAAGTTACACTTCGGAGATTTTGGATGCGTAAAGGAGCCTGCAGCCCCAGAGTTAGCAGGGCTGTGAATGGGGCCATGCTTGAGGTTTCAGGAAAGAACGCCATTCGGGGCCTGGAGGTTTTGCCTGGGAGCAGGGCCCGGACGTTTTCAGGTTTGACGGCCGAAGGCGGGCGACGGCCAGCGAGCCGCTCCGTCGCATGTCGGAGTTTTTGGATGCCTAAAGGAGCCTGCAGCCCCAGGGTTAGTAGGGCTGTGAATGGGGCCATGGTTGAAGTTTCAGGAAAGAACAGCCATTCGGGGCTGGATGGAGTTTTGCCTGGGAGCAGGGCCCGGACGTTTTCAGGTTTACTGGCCGAAGGTGGGCGACGGCCAGCGAGCCGCTCCGTCGCATGTCGGAGTTTTTGGATGCCTAAAGGAGCCTGCAGCCCCAGGGTTAGTAGGGCTGTGAATGGGGCCATGGTTGAAGTTTCAGGAAAGCAACACCATTCGGGCTGGGATGTTTCCTGGGAGCAGGGCCCGGACGTTTTCAGTTTTGAAGCTTGAATCTCAAAAATGGCTAGAGAGATGCTAAGTTACACTTCGGAGATTTTGGATGCGTAAAGGAGCCTGCAGCCCCAGAGTTAGCAGGGCTGTGAATGGGGCCGCTTGAGGTTTCAGGAAAGAACCGCCATTCGGGGCCTGGAGGTTTTGCCTGGGAGCAGGGCCCGGACGTTTTCAGGTTTGACGGCCGAAGGCGGGCGACGGCCAGCGAGCCGCTCCGTCGCATGTCGGAGTTTTTGGATGCCTAAAGGAGCCTGCAGCCCCAGAGTTAGTAGGGCTGTGAATGGGGCCATGGTTGAAGTTTCAGGAAAGCAACACCATTCGGGGCTGGGATGTTTCGCCTGGGAGCAGGGCCCGGACGTTTTCAGTTTTGAAGCTTGAATCTCAAAAATGGCTAGAGAGATGCTAAGTTACACTTCGGAGATTTTGGATGCGTAAAGGAGCCTGCAGCCCAGAGTTAGCAGGGCTGTGAATGGGGCCATGGTTGAGGTTTCAGGAAAGAACGCCATTCGGGGCCTGGAGGTTTTGCCTGGGAGCAGGGCCGGACGTTTTCAGGTTTGACGGCCGAAGGTGGGCGACGGCCAGCGAGCCGCTCCGTCGCATGTCGGAGTTTTTGGATGCCTAAAGGAGCCTGCAGCCCCAGAGTTAGTAGGGCTGTGAATGGGGCCATGGTTGAAGTTTCAGGAAAGCAACTCATTCGGGACTGGGATGTTTCGCCTGGGAGCAGGGCCCGGACGTTTTCAGTTTTGAAGCTTGAATCTCAAAAATGGCTAGAGAGATGCTAAGTTACACTTCGGAGATTTTGGATGCGTAAAGGAGCCTGCAGCCCCAGAGTTAGCAGGGCTGTGAATGGGGCCGGCTTGAGGTTTCAGGAAAAGAAACCGCCATTCGGGGCCTGGAGGTTTTGCCTGGGAGCAGGGCCCGGACGTTTTCAGGTTGACGGCCGAAGGCGGGCGACGGCCAGCGAGCCGCTCCGTCGCATGTCGGAGTTTTTGGATGCCTAAAGGAGCCTGCAGCCCCAGGGTTAGTAGGGCTGTGAATGGGGCCATGGTTGAAGTTTCAGGAAAGAACAGCCATTCGGGGCCTGGAGTTTTTGCCTGGGAGCAGGGCCCGGACGTTTTCAGGTTTACGGCCGAAGGTGGGCGACGGCCAGCGAGCCGCTCCGTCGCATGTCGGAGTTTTTGGATGCTAAAGGAGCCTGCAGCCCCAGAGTTAGTAGGGCTGTGAATGGGGCCATGGTTGAAGTTTCAGGAAAGCAACACCATTCGGGACTGGGATGTTTCGCCTGGGAGCAGGGCCCGGACGTTTTCAGTTTTGAAGCTTGAATCTCAAAAATGGCTAGAGAGATGCTAAGTTACACTTCGGAGATTTTGGATGCGTAAAGGAGCCTGCAGCCCCAGAGTTAGCAGGGCTGTGAATGGGGCCATGCTTGAGGTTTCAGGAAAGAACCGCCATTCGGGGCCTGGAGGTTTGCCTGGGAGCAGGGCCCGGACGTTTTCAGGTTTGACGGCCGAAGGTGGGCGACGGCCAGCGAGCCGCTCCGTCGCATGTCGGAGTTTTTGGATGCCTAAAGGAGCCTGCAGCCCCAGAGTTAGTAGGGCTGTGAATGGGGCCATGGTTGAAGTTTCAGGAAAGCAAACACCATTCGGGGCTGGGATGTTTCGCCTGGGAGCAGGGCCCGGACGTTTTCAGTTTTGAAGCTTGAATCTCAAAAATGGCTAGAGAGATGCTAAGTTACACTTCGGAGATTTTGGATGCGTAAAGGAGCCTGCAGCCCCAGAGTTAGCAGGGCTGTGAATGGGGCCGTGCTTGAGGTTTCAGGAAAGAACCGCCATTCGGGGCCTGGAGGTTTTGCCTGGGAGCAGGGCCCGGACGTTTTCAGGTTTGACGGCCGAAGGTGGGCGACGGCCAGCGAGCCGCTCCGTCGCATGTCGGAGTTTTTGGATGCCTAAAGGAGCCTGCAGCCCCAGAGTTAGTAGGGCTGTGAATGGGGCCATGGTTGAAGTTTCAGGAAAGCAACACCATTCGGGGCTGGGGATGTTTTGCCTGGGAGCAGGGCCCGGACGTTTTCAGTTTTGAAGCTTGAATCTCAAAAATGGTAGAGAGATGCTAAGTTACACTTCGGAGATTTTGGGATGCCTAAAGGAGCCTGCAGCCCCAGAGTTAGTAGGGCTGTGAATGGGGCCATGGTTGAAGTTTCAGGAAAGAACACCATTCGGGACTGGGATGTTTCGCCTGGGAGCAGGGCCCGGACGTTTTCAGTTTTGAAGCTTGAATCTCAAAAATGGCTGGCTAGAGAGATGCTAAGTTACATTCGGAGATTTTGGATGCGTAAAGGAGCCTGCAGCCCCAGAGTTAGCAGGGCTGTGAATGGGGCCGTGGTTGAGGTTTCAGGAAAGAACCGCCATTCGGGGCCTGGAGGTTTTGCCTGGGAGCAGGGCCCGGACGTTTTCAGGTTTGACGGCCGAAGGCGGGCGACGGCCAGCGAGCCGCTCCGTCGCATGTCGGAGTTTTTGGATGCCTAAAGGAGCCTGCAGCCCCAGGGTTAGTAGGGCTGTGAATGGGGCCATGGTTGAAGTTTCAGGAAAGAAACACCATTCGGGGCTGGGATGTTTCGCCTGGGAGCAGGGCCCGGACGTTTTCAGTTTTGAAGCTTGAATCTCAAAAATGGCTAGAGAGATGCTAAGTTACACTTCGGAGATTTTGGATGCGTAAAGGAGCCTGCAGCCCCAGAGTTAGCAGGGCTGTGAATGGGGCCATGGTTGAGGTTTCAGGAAAGAACCGCCATTCGGGGCCTGGAGGTTTTGCCTGGGAGCAGGGCCCGGACGTTTTCAGGTTGCGGCCGAAGGCGGGCGACGGCCAGCGAGCGCTCCGTCGCATGTCGGAGTTTTTGGATGCCTAAAGGAGCCTGCAGCCCAGAGTTAGTAGGGCTGTGAATGGGGCCATGGTTGAAGTTTCAGGAAAGCAACACCATTCGGGACTGGGATGTTTCGCCTGGGAGCAGGGCCCGGACGTTTTCAGTTTTGAAGCTTGAATCTCAAAAATGGCTAGAGAGATGCTAAGTTACACTTCGGAGATTTTGGATGCGTAAAGGAGCCTGCAGCCCCAGAGTTAGCAGGGCTGTGAATGGGGCCATGCTTGAGGTTTCAGGAAAGAACCGCCATTCGGGGCCTGGAGGTTTTGCCTGGGAGCAGGGCCCGGACGTTTTCAGGTTTGACGGCCGAAGGCGGGCGACGGCCAGCGAGCCGCTCCGTCGCATGTCGGAGTTTTTGGATGCCTAAAGGAGCCTGCAGCCCCAGGGTTAGTAGGGCTGTGAATGGGGCCATGGTTGAAGTTTCAGGAAAGAACGCCATTCGGGCTGGGAGGTTTTGCCTGGGAGCAGGGCCCGGACGTTTTCAGGTTTTGACGGCGAATCGGGCGATGGCCAGAGAGATGCTAAGTCGCATTCGGAGTTTTTGGATGCGTAAAGGAGCCTGCAGCCCAGAGTTAGCAGGGCTGTGAATGGGGCCATGCTTGAGGTTTCAGGAAAGAACCGCCATTCGGGCCTGGAGGTTTTGCCTGGGAGCAGGGCCCGGACGTTTTCAGGTTTGACGGCCGAAGGCGGGCGACGGCCAGCGAGCCGCTCCGTCGCATGTCGGAGTTTTTGATGCCTAAAGGAGCCTGCAGCCCCAGAGTTAGTAGGGCTGTGAATGGGGCCATGGTTGAAGTTTCAGGAAAGAACCGCCATTCGGGGCCTGGAGGTTTTGCCTGGGAGCAGGGCCCGGACGTTTTCAGTTTTGAGCTTGAATCTCAAAAATGGCTAGAGAGATGCTAAGTTACACTTCGGAGATTTTGGATGCGTAAAGGAGCCTGCAGCCCCAGAGTTAGCAGGGCTGTGAATGGGGCCATGGTTGAGGTTTCAGGAAAGAACGCCATTCGGGGCCTGGAGTTTTTGCCTGGGAGCAGGGCCGGACGTTTTCAGGTTTGACGGCCGAAGGTGGGCGACGGCCAGCGAGCCGCTCCGTCGCATGTCGGAGTTTTTGGATGCCTAAAGGAGCCTGCAGCCCCAGAGTTAGTAGGGCTGTGAATGGGGCCATGGTTGAAGTTTCAGGAAAGCAACACCATTCGGGACTGGGATGTTTGCCTGGGAGCAGGGCCCGGACGTTTTCAGTTTTGAAGCTTGAATCTCAAAAATGGCTAGAGAGATGCTAAGTACACTTCGGAGATTTTGGATGCGTAAAGGAGCCTGCAGCCCCAGAGTTAGCAGGGCTGTGAATGGGGCCGTGGTTGAGGTTTCAGGAAAGAACCGCCATTCGGGGCCTGGAGGTTTTGCCTGGGAGCAGGGCCCGGACGTTTTCAGGTTTGACTGGCCGAAGGCGGGCGACGGCCAGCGAGCCGCTCCGTCGCATGTCGGAGTTTTTGGATGCCTAAAGGAGCCTGCAGCCCCAGAGTTAGTAGGGCTGTGAATGGGGCCATGGTTGAAGTTTCAGGAAAGCAACACCATTCGGGGACTGGGATGTTTCGCCTGGGAGCAGGGCCCGGACGTTTTCAGTTTTGAAGCTTGAATCTCAAAAATGGCTAGAGAGATGCTAAGTTACACTTCGGAGATTTTGGATGCGTAAAGGAGCCTGCAGCCCCAGAGTTAGCAGGGCTGTGAATGGGGCCATGGTTGAGGTTTCAGGAAAGAACCGCCATTCGGGGCCTGGAGGTTTTGCCTGGGAGCAGGGCCCGGACGTTTTCAGGTTGACGGCCGAAGGTGGGCGACGGCCAGCGAGCCGCTCCGTCGCATGTCGGAGTTTTTGGATGCCTAAAGGAGCCTGCAGCCCCAGAGTTAGTAGGGCTGTGAATGGGGCCATGGTTGAAGTTTCAGGAAAGCAACACCATTCGGGACTGGGATGTTTCGCCTGGGAGCAGGGCCCGGACGTTTTCAGTTTTGAAGCTTGAATCTCAAAAATGGCTAGAGAGATGCTAAGTTACACTTCGGAGATTTTGGATGCGTAAAGGAGCCTGCAGCCCCAGAGTTAGCAGGGCTGTGAATGGGGCCGTGCTTGAGGTTTCAGGAAAGAACCGCCATTCGGGGCCTGGAGGTTTTGCCTGGGAGCAGGGCCGGACGTTTTCAGGTTTGACGGCCGAAGGTGGGCGACGGCCAGCGAGCCGCTCCGTCGCATGTCGGAGTTTTTGGATGCCTAAAGGAGCCTGCAGCCCAGAGTTAGTAGGGCTGTGAATGGGGCCATGGTTGAAGTTTCAGGAAAGAACAGCCATTCGGGGCTGGAGTTTTTGCCTGGGAGCAGGGCCCGGACGTTTTCAGGTTTACTGGCCGAAGGTGGGCGACGGCCAGAGAGCCGCTAAGTCGCATTCGGAGTTTTTGGATGCTAAAGGAGCCTGCAGCCCCAGAGTTAGTAGGGCTGTGAATGGGGCCATGGTTGAAGTTTCAGGAAAGCAAACCATTCGGGGCCTGGATGTTTGCCTGGGAGCAGGGCCCGGACGTTTTCAGTTTTGAAGCTTGAATCTCAAAAATGGCTAGAGAGATGCTAAGTTACACTTCGGAGATTTTGGATGCGTAAAGGAGCCTGCAGCCCCAGAGTTAGTAGGGCTGTGAATGGGGCCATACTTGAGGTTTCAGGAAAGAACCGCCATTCGGGGCCTGGAGGTTTTGCCTGGGAGCAGGGCCCGGACGTTTTCAGGTTTGACGGCCGAAGGCGGGCGACGGCCAGCGAGCCGCTCCGTCGCATGTCGGAGTTTTTGGATGCCTAAAGGAGCCTGCAGCCCCAGAGTTAGTAGGGCTGTGAATGGGGCCATGGTTGAAGTTTCAGGAAAGCAACACCATTCGGGCTGGGATGTTTCGCCTGGGAGCAGGGCCCGGACGTTTTCAGTTTTGAAGCTTGAATCTCAAAAATGGCTAGAGAGATGCTAAGTTACACTTCGGAGATTTTGGATGCGTAAAGGAGCCTGCAGCCCCAGAGTTAGCAGGGCTGTGAATGGGGCCATGGTTGAGGTTTCAGGAAAGAACCGCCATTCGGGGCCTGGAGGTTTTGCCTGGGAGCAGGGCCCGGACGTTTTCAGGTTTGACGGCCGAAGGTGGGCGACGGCCAGCGAGCCGCTCCGTCGCATGTCGGAGTTTTTGGATGCCTAAAGGAGCCTGCAGCCCCAGAGTTAGTAGGGCTGTGAATGGGGCCATGGTTGAAGTTTCAGGAAAGCAACACCATTCGGGACTGGGATGTTTCGCCTGGGAGCAGGGCCCGGACGTTTTCAGTTTTGAAGCTTGAATCTCAAAAATGGCTAGAGAGATGCTAAGTTACACTTCGGAGATTTTGGATGCGTAAAGGAGCCTGCAGCCCCAGAGTTAGCAGGGCTGTGAATGGGGCCATGGTTGAGGTTTCAGGAAAGAACCGCCATTCGGGGCTGGAGGTTTTGCCTGGGAGCAGGGCCCGGACGTTTTCAGGTTTGACGGCCGAAGGTGGGCGACGGCCAGCGAGCCGCTCCGTCGCATGTCGGAGTTTTTGGATGCCTAAAGGAGCCTGCAGCCCCAGAGTTAGTAGGGCTGTGAATGGGGCCATGGTTGAAGTTTCAGGAAAGCAACCATTCGGGGCTGGGATGTTTCGCCTGGGAGCAGGGCCCGGACGTTTTCAGTTTTGAAGCTTGAATCTCAAAAATGGCTAGAGAGATGCTAAGTTACACTTCGGAGATTTTGGATGCGTAAAGGAGCCTGCAGCCCCAGAGTTAGCAGGGCTGTGAATGGGGCCGTGCTTGAGGTTTCAGGAAAGAACCGCCATTCGGGGCCTGGAGGTTTTGCCTGGGAGCAGGGCCCGGACGTTTTCAGGTTTGACGGCCGAAGGCGGGCGACGGCCAGCGAGCCGCTCGTCGCATGTCGGAGTTTTTGGATGCCTAAAGGAGCCTGCAGCCCAGAGTTAGTAGGGCTGTGAATGGGGCCATGGTTGAAGTTTCAGGAAAGCAACCCATTCGGGGCCTGGGATGTTTCGCCTGGGAGCAGGGCCCGGACGTTTTCAGTTTTGAAGCTTGAATCTCAAAAATGGCTAGAGAGATGCTAAGTTACACTTCGGAGATTTTGGATGCGTAAAGGAGCCTGCAGCCCCAGAGTTAGCAGGGCTGTGAATGGGGCCATGGTTGAAGTTTCAGGAAAGCAACACCATTCGGGGCTGGGATGTTTTCGCTGGGAGCAGGGCCCGGACGTTTTCAGTTTTGAAGCTTGAATCTCAAAAATGGCTAGAGAGATGCTAAGTTACACTTCGGAGATTTTGGATGCGTAAAGGAGCCTGCAGCCCCAGAGTTAGCAGGGCTGTGAATGGGGCCATGGTTGAGGTTTCAGGAAAGAACCGCCATTCGGGCCTGGAGGTTTTGCCTGGGAGCAGGGCCCGGACGTTTTCAGGTTTGACGGCGAAGGTGGGCGACGGCCAGCGAGCCGCTCCGTCGCATGTCGGAGTTTTTGGATGCCTAAAGGAGCCTGCAGCCCAGAGTTAGTAGGGCTGTGAATGGGGCCATGGTTGAAGTTTCAGGAAAGCAACACCATTCGGGCTGGGATGTTTCGCCTGGGAGCAGGGCCCGGACGTTTTCAGTTTTGAAGCTTGAATCTCAAAAATGGCTAGAGAGATGCTAAGTTACACTTCGGAGATTTTGGATGCGTAAAGGAGCCTGCAGCCCCAGAGTTAGCAGGGCTGTGAATGGGGCCATGGTTGAGGTTTCAGGAAAGAACCGCCATTCGGGGCCTGGAGGTTTTGCCTGGGAGCAGGGCCCGGACGTTTTCAGGTTTGACGGCCGAAGGTGGGCGACGGCCAGCGAGCGCTCCGTCGCATGTCGGAGTTTTTGGATGCCTAAAGGAGCCTGCAGCCCCAGAGTTAGTAGGGCTGTGAATGGGGCCATGGTTGAAGTTTCAGGAAAGCAACACCATTCGGGACTGGGATGTTTCGCCTGGGAGCAGGGCCCGGACGTTTTCAGTTTTGAAGCTTGAATCTCAAAAATGGCTAGAGAGATGCTAAGTTACACTTCGGAGATTTTGGATGCGTAAAGGAGCCTGCAGCCCCAGAGTTAGCAGGGCTGTGAATGGGGCCATGGTTGAAGGTTTCAGGAAAGCAACACCATTCGGGGCTGGGAGGTTTTGCCTGGGAGCAGGGCCCGGACGTTTTCAGTTTTGAAGCTTGAATCTCAAAAATGGCTAGAGAGATGCTAAGTTACACTTCGGAGATTTTGGATGCGTAAAGGAGCCTGCAGCCCCAGAGTTAGCAGGGCTGTGAATGGGGCCATGGTTGAGGTTTCAGGAAAGAACCGCCATTCGGGGCCTGGAGGTTTTGCCTGGGAGCAGGGCCCGGACGTTTTCAGGTTGACGGCCGAAGGTGGGCGACGGCCAGCGAGCCGCTCCGTCGCATGTCGGAGTTTTTGGATGCCTAAAGGAGCCTGCAGCCCCAGAGTTAGTAGGGCTGTGAATGGGGCCATGGTTGAAGTTTCAGGAAAGCAACACCATTCGGGCTGGGATGTTTCGCCTGGGAGCAGGGCCCGGACGTTTTCAGTTTTGAAGCTTGAATCTCAAAAATGGCTAGAGAGATGCTAAGTTACACTTCGGAGATTTTGGATGCGTAAAGGAGCCTGCAGCCCCAGAGTTAGCAGGGCTGTGAATGGGGCCACTTGAGGTTTCAGGAAAGAACCGCCATTCGGGGCCTGGAGGTTTTGCCTGGGAGCAGGGCCCGGACGTTTTCAGGTTGACGGCCGAAGGTGGGCGACGGCCAGCGAGCCGCTCCGTCGCATGTCGGAGTTTTTGGATGCCTAAAGGAGCCTGCAGCCCCAGAGTTAGTAGGGCTGTGAATGGGGCCATGGTTGAAGTTTCAGGAAGCAACACCATTCGGGACTGGGATTTTGCCTGGGAGCAGGGCCCGGACGTTTTCAGTTTTGAAGCTTGAATCTCAAAAATGGCTAGAGAGATGCTAAGTTACACTTCGGAGATTTTGGATGCGTAAAGGAGCCTGCAGCCCCAGAGTTAGTAGGGCTGTGAATGGGGCCATGGTTGAAGTTTCAGGAAAGCAACACCATTCGGGGCTGGGATGTTTCGCCTGGGAGCAGGGCCCGGACGTTTTCAGTTTTGAAGCTTGAATCTCAAAAATGGCTAGAGAGATGCTAAGTTACACTTCGGAGATTTTTGGATGCGTAAAGGAGCCTGCAGCCCCAGAGTTAGCAGGGCTGTGAATGGGGCCATGCTTGAGGTTTCAGGAAAGAACCGCCATTCGGGGCCTGGAGGTTTTGCCTGGGAGCAGGGCCCGGACGTTTTCAGGTTTGACGGCCGAATCGGGCGACGGCCAGCGAGCCGCTCCGTCGCATGTCGGAGTTTTTGGATGCCTAAAGGAGCCTGCAGCCCCAGGGTTAGTAGGGCTGTGAATGGGGCCATGGTTGAAGTTTCAGGAAAGAACAGCCATTCGGGGCCTGGAGTTTTTGCCTGGGAGCAGGGCCCGGACGTTTTCAGGTTTTACTGGCCGAAGGTGGGCGACGGCCAGCGAGCGCTCCGTCGCATGTCGGAGTTTTTGGATGCCTAAAGGAGCCTGCAGCCCCAGAGTTAGTAGGGCTGTGAATGGGGCCATGGTTGAAGTTTCAGGAAAGAAACACCATTCGGGACTGGGATGTTTCGCCTGGGAGCAGGGCCCGGACGTTTTCAGTTTTGAAGCTTGAATCTCAAAAATGGCTAGAGAGATGCTAAGTTACACTTCGGAGATTTTGGATGCGTAAAGGAGCCTGCAGCCCCAGAGTTAGCAGGGCTGTGAATGGGGCCTTGGTTGATGTTTCAGGAAAGAACCGCCATTCGGGGCCTGGAGGTTTTGCCTGGGAGCAGGGCCGGACGTTTTCAGGTTTGACGGCCGAAGGCGGGCGACGGCCAGCGAGCCGCTCCGTCGCATGTCGGAGTTTTTGGATGCCTAAAGGAGCCTGCAGCCCCAGAGTTAGTAGGGCTGTGAATGGGGCCATGGTTGAAGTTTCAGGAAAGCAACACCATTCGGGACTGGGATGTTTCGCCTGGGAGCAGGGCCCGGACGTTTTCAGTTTTGAAGCTTGAATCTCAAAATGGCTAGAGAGATGCTAAGTTACACTTCGGAGATTTTGGATGCGTAAAGGAGCCTGCAGCCCCAGAGTTAGCAGGGCTGTGAATGGGGCCATGGTTGAAGTTTCAGGAAAGAACCGCCATTCGGGGCTGGAGGTTTTGCCTGGGAGCAGGGCCCGGACGTTTTCAGGTTTGACGGCCGAAGGCGGGCGACGGCCAGCGAGCCGCTCCGTCGCATGTCGGAGTTTTTGGATGCCTAAAGGAGCCTGCAGCCCCAGAGTTAGTAGGGCTGTGAATGGGGCCATGGTTGAAGTTTCAGGAAAGCAACCGCCATTCGGGCTGGGAGGTTTTGCCTGGGAGCAGGGCCCGGACGTTTTCAGTTTTGAAGCTTGAATCTCAAAAATGGCTAGAGAGATGCTAAGTTACACTTCGGAGATTTTGGATGCTAAAGGAGCCTGCAGCCCCAGAGTTAGCAGGGCTGTGAATGGGGCCATGGTTGAGGTTTCAGGAAAGAACCCATTCGGGGCCTGGATGGTTTTGCCTGGGAGCAGGGCCCGGACGTTTTCAGGTTTGACGGCCGAAGGTGGGCGACGGCCAGCGAGCCGCTCCGTCGCATGTCGGAGTTTTGGATGCCTAAAGGAGCCTGCAGCCCCAGAGTTAGTAGGGCTGTGAATGGGGCCATGGTTGAAGTTTCAGGAAAGAACAGCCATTCGGGGCCTGGAGTTTTTGCCTGGGAGCAGGGCCCGGACGTTTTCAGGTTTTGGCCGAAGGTGGGCGACGGCAGCGAGCCGCTCCGTCGCATGTCGGAGTTTTTGGATGCCTAAAGGAGCCTGCAGCCCCAGAGTTAGTAGGGCTGTGAATGGGGCCATGGTTGAAGTTTCAGGAAAGCAACACCATTCGGGACTGGGATGTTTCGCCTGGGAGCAGGGCCCGGACGTTTTCAGTTTTGAAGCTTGAATCTCAAAAATGGCTAGAGAGATGCTAAGTTACACTTCGGAGATTTTGGATGCGTAAAGGAGCCTGCAGCCCCAGAGTTAGCAGGGCTGTGAATGGGGCCATGGTTGAAGTTTCAGGAAAGAACCGCCATTCGGGGCATGGAGGTTTTGCCTGGGAGCAGGGCCCGGACGTTTTCAGTTTTGAAGCTTGAATCTCAAAAATGGCCAGCGAGACGCTAAGTCTCACTTCGGAGTTTTTGGATGCCTAAAGGAGCCTGCAGCCCCAGAGTTAGCAGGGCTGTGAATGGGGCCATGGTTGAGGTTTCAGGAAAGAACAGCCATTCGGGGCTGGAGTTTTTGCCTGGGAGCAGGGCCCGGACGTTTTCAGGTTTGACGGCCGAAGGTGGGCGACGGCAGCGAGCCGCTCCGTCGCATGTCGGAGTTTTTGGATGCCTAAAGGAGCCTGCAGCCCCAGAGTTAGTAGGGCTGTGAATGGGGCCATGGTTGAAGTTTCAGGAAAGCAACACCATTCGGGACTGGGATGTTTCGCCTGGGAGCAGGGCCCGGACGTTTTCAGTTTTGAAGCTTGAATCTCAAAAATGGCTAGAGAGATGCTAAGTTACACTTCGGAGATTTTGGATGCGTAAAGGAGCCTGCAGCCCCAGAGTTAGCAGGGCTGTGAATGGGGCCGTGCTTGAGGTTTCAGGAAAGAACCGCCATTCGGGGCCTGGAGTTTTGCCTGGGAGCAGGGCCCGGACGTTTTCAGGTTTGACGGCCGAAGGTGGGCGACGGCCAGCGAGCCGCTCCGTCGCATGTCGGAGTTTTTGGATGCCTAAAGGAGCCTGCAGCCCAGAGTTAGTAGGGCTGTGAATGGGGCCATGGTTGAAGTTTCAGGAAAGCAACACCATTCGGGACTGGGATGTTTCGCCTGGGAGCAGGGCCCGGACGTTTTCAGTTTTGAAGCTTGAATCTCAAAAATGGCTAGAGAGATGCTAAGTTACACTTCGGGTGATTTTGGATGCGTAAAGGAGCCTGCAGCCCCAGAGTTAGCAGGGCTGTGAATGGGGCCATGGTTGAAGTTTCAGGAAAGCAACACCATTCGGGGCTGGGTGTTTCGCCTGGGAGCAGGGCCCGGACGTTTTCAGTTTTGAAGCTTGAATCTCAAAAATGGCTAGAGAGATGCTAAGTTACACTTCGGAGATTTTGGATGCGTAAAGGAGCCTGCAGCCCCAGAGTTAGCAGGGCTGTGAATGGGGCCGTGCTTGAGGTTTCAGGAAAGAAACGCCATTCGGGGCCTGGAGGTTTTGCCTGGGAGCAGGGCCCGGACGTTTTCAGGTTTGACGGCCGAAGGCGGGCGACGGCCAGCGAGCCGCTCCGTCGCATGTCGGAGTTTTTGGATGCCTAAAGGAGCCTGCAGCCCCAGAGTTAGTAGGGCTGTGAATGGGGCCATGGTTGAAGTTTCAGGAAAGAACAGCCATTCGGGGCCTGGAGTTTTTGCCTGGGAGCAGGGCCCGGACGTTTTCAGGTTTACTGGCCGAAGGTGGGCGACGGCCAGCGAGCCGCTCCGTCGCATGTCGGAGTTTTTGGATGCCTAAAGGAGCCTGCAGCCCCAGGGTTAGTAGGGCTGTGAATGGGGCCATGGTTGAAGTTTCAGGAAAGCAACACCATTCGGGACTGGGATGTTTCGCCTGGGAGCAGGGCCCGGACGTTTTCAGTTTTGAAGCTTGAATCTCAAAAATGGCTAGAGAGATGCTAAGTTACACTTCGGAGATTTTGGATGCGTAAAGGAGCCTGCAGCCCCAGAGTTAGCAGGGCTGTGAATGGGGGCGTACTTGAGGTTTCAGGAAAGAACCGCCATTCGGGGCCTGGGAGGTTTTGCCTGGGAGCAGGGCCCGGACGTTTTCAGGTTTGACGGCGAAGGCGGGCGACGGCCAGCGAGCGCTCCGTCGCATGTCGGAGTTTTTGGATGCCTAAAGGAGCCTGCAGCCCCAGAGTTAGTAGGGCTGTGAATGGGGCCATGGTTGAAGTTTCAGGAAAGCAACACCATTCGGGACTGGGATGTTTCGCCTGGGAGCAGGGCCCGGACGTTTTCAGTTTTGAAGCTTGAATCTCAAAAATGGCTAGAGAGATGCTAAGTTACACTTCGGAGATTTTGGATGCGTAAAGGAGCCTGCAGCCCCAGAGTTAGCAGGGCTGTGAATGGGGCCATGGTTGAGGTTTCAGGAAAGAACCGCCATTCGGGGCCTGGAGGTTTTGCCTGGGAGCAGGGCCCGGACGTTTTCAGGTTTGACGGCGAAGGTGGGCGACGGCCAGCGAGCGCTCCGTCGCATGTCGGAGTTTTTGGATGCCTAAAGGAGCCTGCAGCCCCAGAGTTAGTAGGGCTGTGAATGGGGCCATGGTTGAAGTTTCAGGAAAGCAACACCATTCGGGACTGGGATGTTTCGCCTGGGAGCAGGGCCCGGACGTTTTCAGTTTTGAAGCTTGAATCTCAAAAATGGCTAGAGAGATGCTAAGTTACACTTCGGAGATTTTGGATGCGTAAAGGAGCCTGCAGCCCCAGAGTTAGCAGGGCTGTGAATGGGGCCATGTACTTGAGGTTTCAGGAAAGAACCGCCATTCGGGGCCTGGAGGTTTTGCCTGGGAGCAGGGCCCGGACGTTTTCAGGTTTGACGGCCGAAGGCGGGCGACGGCAGCGAGCCGCTCCGTCGCATGTCGGAGTTTTTGGATGCCTAAAGGAGCCTGCAGCCCCAGAGTTAGTAGGGCTGTGAATGGGGCCATGGTTGAAGTTTCAGGAAAGAACGCCATTCGGGGCTGGAGGTTTTGCCTGGGAGCAGGGCCCGGACGTTTTCAGGTTTGAGGCCGAAGGTGGGCGACGGCCAGCGAGCCGCTCCGTCGCATGTCGGAGTTTTTGGATGCCTAAAGGAGCCTGCAGCCCCAGAGTTAGTAGGGCTGTGAATGGGGCCATGGTTGAAGTTTCAGGAAAGCAACACCATTCGGGACTGGGATGTTTCGCCTGGGAGCAGGGCCCGGACGTTTTCAGTTTTGAAGCTTGAATCTCAAAAATGGCTAGAGAGATGCTAAGTTACACTTCGGAGATTTTGGATGCGTAAAGGAGCCTGCAGCCCAGAGTTAGTAGGGCTGTGAATGGGGCCATGGTTGAAGTTTCAGGAAAGAACACCATTCGGGGCTGGGATGTTTTGCCTGGGAGCAGGGCCCGGACGTTTTCAGTTTTGAAGCTTGAATCTCAAAAATGGCTAGAGAGATGCTAAGTACACTTCGGAGATTTTGGATGCGTAAAGGAGCCTGCAGCCCAGAGTTAGCAGGGCTGTGAATGGGGCCATGGTTGAGGTTTCAGGAAAGAAACGCCATTCGGGGCTGGAGGTTTTGCCTGGGAGCAGGGCCCGGACGTTTTCAGGTTGACGGCCGAAGGCGGGCGACGGCCAGCGAGCCGCTCCGTCGCATGTCGGAGTTTTTGGATGCCTAAAGGAGCCTGCAGCCCCAGAGTTAGTAGGGCTGTGAATGGGGCCATGGTTGAAGTTTCAGGAAAGAACAGCCATTCGGGGCCTGGGTTTTGCCTGGGAGCAGGGCCCGGACGTTTTCAGGTTTACTGGCCGAAGGTGGGCGACGGCCAGCGAGCCGCTCCGTCGCATGTCGGAGTTTTTGGATGCCTAAAGGAGCCTGCAGCCCCAGAGTTAGTAGGGCTGTGAATGGGGCCATGGTTGAAGTTTCAGGAAAGCAACACCATTCGGGACTGGGATGTTTGCCTGGGAGCAGGGCCCGGACGTTTTCAGTTTTGAAGCTTGAATCTCAAAAATGGCTAGAGAGATGCTAGTTACACTTCGGAGATTTTGGATGCGTAAAGGAGCCTGCAGCCCCAGAGTTAGCAGGGCTGTGAATGGGGCCATGGTTGAGGTTTCAGGAAAGAACGCCATTCGGGGCCTGGAGGTTTTGCCTGGGAGCAGGGCCCGGACGTTTTCAGGTTTGACGGCCGAAGGCGGGCGACGGCCAGCGAGGCGCTCCGTCGCATGTCGGAGTTTTTGGATGCCTAAAGGAGCCTGCAGCCCCAGAGTTAGTAGGGCTGTGAATGGGGCCATGGTTGAAGTTTCAGGGAAGCAACACCATTCGGGACTGGGATGTTTTCGCCTGGGAGCAGGGCCCGGACGTTTTCAGTTTTGAAGCTTGAATCTCAAAAATGGCTAGAGAGATGCTAAGTTACACTTCGGAGATTTTGGATGCGTAAAGGAGCCTGCAGCCCCAGAGTTAGCAGGGCTGTGAATGGGGCCATGGTTGAAGTTTCAGGAAAGCACCGCCATTCGGGGCCTGGAGGTTTTGCCTGGGAGCAGGGCCCGGACGTTTTCAGGTTGACGGCCGAAGGTGGGCGACGGCCAGCGAGCCGCTCCGTCGCATGTCGGAGTTTTTGGATGCCTAAAGGAGCCTGCAGCCCCAGAGTTAGTAGGGCTGTGAATGGGGCCATGGTTGAAGTTTCAGGAAAGCAACACCATTCGGGACTGGGATGTTTCGCCTGGGAGCAGGGCCGGACGTTTTCAGTTTTGAAGCTTGAATCTCAAAAATGGCTAGAGAGATGCTAAGTTACATTCGGAGATTTTGGATGCCTAAAGGAGCCTGCAGCCCCAGAGTTAGTAGGGCTGTGAATGGGGCCATGGTTGAAGTTTCAGGAAAGCAACCACCATTCGGGGCTGGGAGGTTTTGCCTGGGAGCAGGGCCCGGACGTTTTCAGTTTTGAAGCTTGAATCTCAAAAATGGCTAGAGAGATGCTAAGTTACACTTCGGAGATTTTGGATGCGTAAAGGAGCCTGCAGCCCCAGAGTTAGCAGGGCTGTGAATGGGGCATGCTTGAGGTTTCAGGAAAGAACCGCCATTCGGGGCCTGGAGGTTTTGCCTGGGAGCAGGGCCCGGACGTTTTCAGGTTTGACGGCCGAAGGTGGGCGACGGCCAGCGAGCCGCTCCGTCGCATGTCGGAGTTTTTGGATGCCTAAAGGAGCCTGCAGCCCCAGAGTTAGTAGGGCTGTGAATGGGGCCATGGTTGAAGTTTCAGGAAAGCAACACCATTCGGGGACTGGGATGTTTCGCCTGGGAGCAGGGCCCGGACGTTTTCAGTTTTGAAGCTTGAATCTCAAAAATGGCTAGAGAGATGCTAAGTTACACTTCGGAGATTTTGGATGCGTAAAGGAGCCTGCAGCCCCAGAGTTAGCAGGGCTGTGAATGGGGCCATGGTTGAAGTTTCAGGAAAGCAACACATTCGTGGCTGGGATGTTTCGCCTGGGAGCAGGGCCCGGACGTTTTCAGTTTTGAAGCTTGAATCTCAAAAATGGCTAGAGAGATGCTAAGTTACACTTCGGAGATTTTGGATGCGTAAAGGAGCCTGCAGCCCCAGAGTTAGCAGGGCTGTGAATGGGGCCATGCTTGAGGTTTCAGGAAAGAACGCCATTCGGGGCCTGGAGGTTTTGCCTGGGAGCAGGGCCCGGACGTTTTCAGGTTTGACGGCGAAGGCGGGCGACGGCCAGCGAGCCGCTCCGTCGCATGTCGGAGTTTTTGGATGCTAAAGGAGCCTGCAGCCCCAGAGTTAGTAGGGCTGTGAATGGGGCCATGGTTGAAGTTTCAGGAAAGAACAGCCATTCGGGGCCTGGAGTTTTTCCTGGGAGCAGGGCCCGGACGTTTTCAGGTTTACTGGCCGAAGGTGGGCGACGGCCAGCGAGCCGCTCCGTCGCATGTCGGAGAGTTTTTGGATGCCTAAAGGAGCCTGCAGCCCCAGGGTTAGTAGGGCTGTGAATGGGGCCATGGTTGAAGTTTCAGGAAAGCAACACCATTCGGGACTGGGATGTTTCGCCTGGGAGCAGGGCCCGGACGTTTTCAGTTTTGAAGCTTGAATCTCAAAAATGGCTAGAGAGATGCTAAGTTACACTTCGGAGATTTTGGATGCGTAAAGGAGCCTGCAGCCCCAGAGTTAGCAGGGCTGTGAATGGGGCCATGCTTGAGGTTTCAGGAAAGAACCGCCATTCGGGGCTGGAGTTTTGCCTGGGAGCAGGGCCCGGACGTTTTCAGGTTGACGGCCGAAGGCGGGCGACGGCCAGCGAGCCGCTCCGTCGCATGTCGGAGTTTTTGGATGCTAAAGGAGCCTGCAGCCCCAGAGTTAGTAGGGCTGTGAATGGGGCCATGGTTGAAGTTTCAGGAAAGCAACACCATTCGGGACTGGGATGTTTCGCCTGGGAGCAGGGCCCGGACGTTTTCAGTTTTGAAGCTTGAATCTCAAAAATGGCTAGAGAGATGCTAAGTTACACTTCGGAGATTTTGGATGCGTAAAGGAGCCTGCAGCCCCAGAGTTAGCAGGGCTGTGAATGGGGCCATGGTTGAGGTTTCAGGAAAGAACCGCCATTCGGGGCCTGGAGGTTTTGCCTGGGAGCAGGGCCCGGACGTTTTCAGGTTTGACGGCCGAAGGTGGGCGACGGCCAGCGAGCCGCTCCGTCGCATGTCGGAGTTTTTGGATGCCTAAAGGAGCCTGCAGCCCCAGAGTTAGTAGGGCTGTGAATGGGGCCATGGTTGAAGTTTCAGGAAAGCAACACCATTCGGGACTGGGATGTTTCGCCTGGGAGCAGGGCCCGGACGTTTTCAGTTTTGAAGCTTGAATCTCAAAATGGCTAGAGAGATGCTAAGTTACACTTCGGAGATTTTGGATGCGTAAAGGAGCCTGCAGCCCCAGAGTTAGCAGGGCTGTGAATGGGGCCATGGTTGAGGTTTCAGGAAAGAACCGCCATTCGGGGCCTGGAGGTTTTGCCTGGGAGCAGGGCCGGACGTTTTCAGGTTTGACGGCGAAGGCGGGCGACGGCCAGCGAGCCGCTCCGTCGCATGTCGGAGTTTTTGGATGCCTAAAGGAGCCTGCAGCCCCAGGTTAGTAGGGCTGTGAATGGGGCCATGGTTGAAGTTTCAGGAAAGAACGCCATTCGGGCTGGGAGGTTTTGCCTGGGAGCAGGGCCCGGACGTTTTCAGGTTT
>NW_026562141.1:0-65793 GCF_028858705.1 Grus americana
CCCTGTGCATTTCACACCTCCTTACAAGTAGAGGGAGAACGGAACGACATAAGGCGAATACCTACTTGCCAATTTCTCTCAGCAATTTTGCCTAGTGATTGCGTACATGGGGTTTTGCATGCAGAAATTTCTGAAGAAGCCTTCCCGGCAAGTCCTGCAATTTCAAAAAGCCATTAAAGGACAAGGCCTCTGTTAACTCGATGCTGCTGTGCTTTTACGAAAGATCACTGCATGACACTAAACCATCTTTCCTTCCCCCACAGGGTTTCTAATCAAGGTAATAATAGGTAATGAAGCTAACTGACCATGGCAACGTACAATGCTGCTACGTTCCTTGTACAGTCCCTACCCAGCCGGACAACAGGCCCGGGGATATCAATCTTATCAAGAAGGTTGTTATGGAGAGGTGTATCCCCACCGAGCGTACTGCGTATGCCTGCAAGAAGAGGGTCATTCAGCGAACACGGGTGCGAGAGCACTGACGACCACCAGAGACCCCTGAGGACCACCAACTCAAATCACTGAGCATGCGTGACGGGGAGGAGAAGATAGAAATGGATTCTAAGAAAGGATTATCATAGGACTGCCTGTTCTTGGAAAAATAATGAATATGTATATTTTGAGTCTAGATAACCTGTGTGTTGCTAATCCCTGTATGCACGTTTGGTGGAGCTGTTTCCCCCGTGCATCCAGCGCTGCAATAAAGCAAACCTAGGGTAACTCGCGTCTGGTAGAGTTCTTTTACAACCGCCTCACCTCCGCAGTGCCCGCACCGCCCCCCCTTCCCCCCCCCCTCCCCCCAAAAACAACCATGAGTTCTTTGAGACAAAACAGGGGATTGTGGCTTTCCAACAGTCTCTGACACCCCTTCAGCATCCTACCTGTCTGCACATCAGCACGCTCCCTGCCATCCTCGGGCTCAGGTGCTTTCGGCTGCAGCTGCCTCTGTGCTCACTGTTTGGCCACCACTCTTCTGTGGATTTCTCTCTGCCTTTGAGTCTGAGGACAACAACGAGGCATCCTCTGGGCTGCGGGAGGGGAAAAAAAATCCAGGTTGCTTCCTGTACGTGACTGCTACATAGGCTACAGGCCGGCCAGATTTGTACAGAGAGCTTTAAACTAGATTTAGTGGGGGATGAGGAGGAGGGAAAGGAAGAAGAGGAGGAGGAGGAGCAAAAAGATGATGAGGAAGACCAGGAGAAGAATAAACTGGAGAAGGGGAAGGGGGAGGAGGAAAGTAAGATCGGGGGGAAGAAGAACAGGAGGAGGAAAACCAGGAAGAAAACGAACAGCAGCTCTCCTCAATCATGCACGCCCCTTCACGGGTGTCTCACAGGCACCCTGAACATCACGCACAGGGTCTTCCTTGAGAAGGACCAAAGGTGGACGAATGGGCCAGATGTGGGTGGATGCAAGGGGCGTGGGGGGGGGAAGCAGGGCGGAAAAAAGGAGCAGGGAAATCACAGTCTCAGAGGTTCATTCAAGTTGGAAAGGTCACCAGGAGGCCCCAGGCCTGCGTCCTGCGGCGCCAGGCAGCTCCAGCGAGGATGTCAGTCCATGATGCTGGGGGTTCCTCCAGTGGGGTCTAGAAAGCCTCCGAGGATGGAGGCCTGAAACAGCGTTGCTTAACAGCATCGCCTTGGCCGCTATTTGAACGGTTGTGGCTGTAGCAGCATGGCTCCCTCCCCACCATCGTCTGTTCACATTGCTCTAAATAGCTTCGCAACATCAGCAAACATTGCCGCCTGATGCTCTCTCCCTTTACAAGTCTTCCAAGGAGACATGAAACAACACAGGGTGTGCTGCAGGTCTGCGAGGGACCCCAGCAGGATCTCCCTTGACCGCGAGAGTTGCTAGTTATTCCGGTTGGGTGTGAAGATGCAGGGAAGTGGAATCAAAGAAGCCGTTTGGGTTGGCAGGAGAGACAGCGGCTTCAACAAAGCAGCTTCAGCAGCAGCTAGCAAGGAGGAGTTGTGGAAGGAGCTGCATGCTCCGCGACACTGGCACCTGCCTGAACCTGTCTGACCTGCCTCTGGAAAAAAAGAGCAAAACGCAAGGGAAATGTTTCTCCTCCAAAGCTACAAGTTTCTGGGCTACAAGGCAAAGGAGAACTGAAAAGAAATGGAAGAAAATAGACACCGAGCAGGAATTTTGTGTTTCTTTTCCTTTGGTGACTCTTGCTAAGAAAAGGACCAGCAGCTCCACAGCCTGCGAAATGCTTGGTATTTCATATGGCAACACTAGCCCTGCATTTGGGGGACAGGGCACCGACGACCTCTTTTTCGTTACTGCACCTAAACCCCTGTGCATTTCACACCTCCTTACAAGTAGAGGGAGAACGGGAACGACATAAGGCGAATACCTACTTGCCAATTTCTCTCAGAAATTTTGCCTAGTGATTGCGTACATGGGGTTTTGCATGCAGAAATTTCTGAAGAAGCCTTCCCGGCAAGTCCTGCAATTTCAAAAAGCCATTAAAGGACAAGGCCTCTGTTAACTCGATGCTGCTGTGCTTTTACGAAAGATCACTGCATGACACTAAACCATCTTTCCTTCCCCCACAGGGTTTCTAATCAAGGTAATAATAGGTAATGAAGCTAACTGACCATGGCAACGTACAATGCTGCTACGTTCCTTGTACAGTCCCTACCCAACCGGACAACAGGCCCGGGGATATCAATCTTATCAAGAAGGTTGTTATGGAGAGGTGTATCCCCAGCGAGCGTACTGCGTATGCCTGCAAGAAGAGGGTCATTCAGCGAACACGGGTGCGAGACCACTGACGACCACCAGAGACCCCTGAGGACCACCAACTCAAATCACTGAGCATGCGTGACGGGGAGGAGAAGATAGAAATGGATTCTAAGAAAGGATTATCATAGGACTGCCTGTTCTTGGAAAAATAATGAATATGTATATTTTGAGTCTAGATAACCTGTGTGTTGGTAATCCCTGTATGCACGTTTGGTGGAGCTGTTTCCCCCGTGCATCCAGCGCTGCAATAAAGCAAACCTAGGGTAACTCGCGTCTGGTAGATTTCTTTTACAACCGCCTCACCTCCGCAGTGCCCGCACCGCCCCCCCTTCCCCCCCCCTCCCCCCAAAAACAACCATGAGTTCTTTGAGACAAAACAGGGGATTTGTGGCTTTCCAACAGTCTCTGACACCCCTTCAGCATCCTACCTGTCTGCACATCAGCACGCTCCCTGCCATCCTCGGGCTCAGGTGCTTTCGGCTGCAGCTGCCTCTCTGCTCACTGTTTGGCCACCACTCTTCTGTGGATTTCTCTCTGCCTTTGAGTCTGAGGACAACAACGTGGCATCCTCTGGGCTGCGGGAGGGGAAAAAAAATCCAGGTTGCTTCCTGTACGTGACTGCTACTTAGGCTACAGGCCGGCCAGATTTGTACAGAGAGCTTTAAACTAGATTTAGTGGGGGATGAGGAGGAGGGAAAGGAAGAAGAGGAGGAGGAGGAGCAAAAAGATGATGAGGAAGACCAGGAGAAGAATAAACTGGAGAAAGGGGAAGGGGGAGGAGGAAAAGTAAGATCGGGGGGAAGAAGAACAGGAGGAGGAAAACCAGGAAGAAAACGAACAGCAGCTCTCCTCAATCATGCACGCCCCTTCACGGGTGTCTCACAGGCACCCTGAACATCACGCACAGGGTCTTCCTTGAGAAGGACCAAAGGTGGACGAATGGGCCAGATGTGGGTGGATGCAAGGGGCGTGGGGGGGGGAAGCAGGGCGGAAAAAAGGAGCAGGGAAATCACAGTCTCAGAGGTTCATTCAAGTTGGAAAGGTCACCAGGAGGCCCCAGGCCTGCGTCCTCCGGCGCCAGGCAGCTCCAGCGAGGATGTCAGTCCATGATGCTGGGGGGTTCCTCCAGTGGGGTCTAGAAAGCCTCCGAGGATGGAGGCCTGAAACAGCGTTGCTTAACAGCATCGCCTTGGCCGCTATTTGAACGGTTGTGGCTGTAGCAGCATGGCTCCCTCCCCACCATCGTCTGTTCACATTGCTCTAAATAGCTTCGCAACATCAGCAAACATTGCCGCCTGATGCTCTCTCCCTTTACAAGTCTTCCAAGGAGACATGAAACAACACAGGGTGTGCTGCAGGTCTGCGAGGGACCCCCAGCAGGATCTCCCTTGACCGCGAGAGTTGCTAGTTATTCCGGGTGGGTGTGAAGATGCAGGGAAGTGGAATCAAAGAAGCCGTTTGGGTTGGCAGGAGAGACAGCGGCTTCAACAAAGCAGCTTCAGCAGCAGCTAGCAAGGAGGAGTTGTGGAAGGAGCTGCATGCTCCGCGACACTGGCACCTGCCTGAACCTGTCTGACCTGCCTCTGGAAAAAGAGCAAAACGCAAGGGAAATGTTTCTCCTCCAAAGCTACAAGTTTCTGGGCTACAAGGCAAAGGAGAACTGAAAAGAAATGGAAGAAAATAGACACCGAGCAGGAATTTTGTGTTTCTTTTCCTTTGGTGACTCTTGCTAAGAAAAGGACCAGCAGCTCCACAGCCTGCGAAATGCATGGTATTTCATATGGCAACACTAGCCCTGCATTTGGGGGACAGGGCACCGACGACCTCTTTTTCGTTACTGCACCTAAACCCCTGTGCATTTCACACCTCCTTACAAGTAGAGGGAGAACGGGAACGACATAAGGCGAATACCTACTTGCCAATTTCTCTCAGAAATTTTGCCTAGTGATTGCGTACATGGGGTTTTGCATGCAGAAATTTCTGAAGAAGCCTTCCCGGCAAGTCCTGCAATTTCAAAAAGCCATTAAAGGACAAGGCCTCTGTTAACTCGATGCTGCTGTGCTTTTACGAAAGATCACTGCATGACACTAAACCATCTTTCCTTCCCCCACAGGGTTTCTAATCAAGGTAATAATAGGTAATGAAGCTAACTGACCATGGCAACGTACAATGCTGCTACGTTCCTTGTACAGTCCCTACCCAACCGGACAACAGGCCCGGGGATATCAATCTTATCAAGAAGGTTGTTATGGAGAGGTGTATCCCCAGCGAGCGTACTGCGTATGCCTGCAAGAAGAGGGTCATTCAGCGAACACGGGTGCGAGAGCACTGACGACCACCAGAGACCCCTGAGGACCACCAACTCAAATCACTGAGCATGCGTGACGGGGAGGAGAAGATAGAAATGGATTCTAAGAAAGGATTATCATAGGACTGCCTGTTCTTGGAAAAATAATGAATATGTATATTTTGAGTCTAGATAACCTGTGTGTTGCTAATCCCTGTATGCACGTTTGGTGGAGCTGTTTCCCCCGTGCATCCAGCGCTGCAATAAAGCAAACCTAGGGTAACTCGCGTCTGGTAGATTTCTTTTACAACCGCCTCACCTCCGCAGTGCCCGCACCGCCCCCCCTTCCCCCCCCCCCTCCCCCCAAAAACAACCATGAGTTCTTTGAGACAAAACAGGGGATCTGTGGCTTTCCAACAGTCTCTGACACCCCTTCAGCATCCTACCTGTCTGCACATCAGCACGCTCCCTGCCATCCTCGGGCTCAGGTGCTTTCGGCTGCAGCTGCCTCTGTGCTCACTGTTTGGCCACCACTCTTCTGTGGAGTTCTCTCTGCCTTTGAGTCTGAGGACAACAACGTGGCATCCTCTGGGCTGCGGGAGGGGAAAAAAAATCCAGGTTGCTTCCTGTACGTGACTGCTACTTAGGCTACAGGCCGGCCAGATTTGTACAGAGAGCTTTAAACTAGATTTAGTGGGGGATGAGGAGGAGGGAAAGGAAGAAGAGGAGGAGGAGGAGCAAAAAGATGATGAGGAAGACCAGGAGAAGAATAAACTGGAGAAAGGGGAAGGGGGAGGAGGAAAAGTAAGATCGGGGGGAAGAAGAACAGGAGGAGGAAAACCAGGAAGAAAACGAACAGCAGCTCTCCTCAATCATGCACGCCCCTTCACGGGTGTCTCACAGGCACCCTGAACATCACGCACAGGGTCTTCCTTGAGAAGGACCAAAGGTGGACGAATGGGCCAGATGTGGGTGGATGCAAGGGGCGTGGGGGGGGGAAGCAGGGCGGAAAAAAGGAGCAGGGAAATCACAGTCTCAGAGGTTCATTCAAGTTGGAAAGGTCACCAGGAGGCCCCAGGCCTGCGTCCTCCGGCGCCAGGCAGCTCCAGCGAGGATGTCAGTCCATGATGCTGGGGGGTTCCTCCAGTGGGGTCTAGAAAGCCTCCGAGGATGGAGGCCTGAAACAGCGTTGCTTAACAGCATCGCCTTGGCCGCTATTTGAACGGTTGTGGCTGTAGCAGCATGGCTCCCTCCCCACCATCGTCTGTTCACATTGCTCTAAATAGCTTCGCAACATCAGCAAACATTGCCGCCTGATGCTCTCTCCCTTTACAAGTCTTCCAAGGAGACATGAAACAACACAGGGTGTGCTGCAGGTCTGCGAGGGACCCCAGCAGGATCTCCCTTGACCGCGAGAGTTGCTAGTTATTCCGGGTGGGTGTGAAGATGCAGGGAAGTGGAATCAAAGAAGCCGTTTGGGTTGGCAGGAGAGACAGCGGCTTCAACAAAGCAGCTTCAGCAGCAGCTAGCAAGGAGGAGTTGTGGAAGGAGCTGCATGCTCCGCGACACTGGCACCTGCCTGAACCTGTCTGACCTGCCTCTGGAAAAAGAGCAAAACGCAAGGGAAATGTTTCTCCTCCAAAGCTACAAGTTGCTGGGCTACAAGGCAAAGGAGAACTGAAAAGAAATGGAAGAAAATAGACACCGAGCAGGAATTTTGTGTTTCTTTTCCTTTGGTGACTCTTGCTAAGAAAAGGACCAGCAGCTCCACAGCCTGCAAAATGCATGGTATTTCATATGGCAACACTAGCCCTGCATTTGGGGGACAGGGCACCGAC
The DNA here is from genome assembly GCF_028858705.1 of Grus americana. NCBI lineage: Eukaryota > Metazoa > Chordata > Aves > Gruiformes > Gruidae > Grus > Grus americana. The sequence continues at coordinate 6,880 of NW_026562141.1, forward strand.
GACCTCTTTTTCGTTACTGCACCTAAACCCCTGTGCATTTCACACCTCCTTACAAGTAGAGGGAGAACGGGAACGACATAAGGCGAATACCTACTTGCCAATTTCTCTCAGAAATTTTGCCTAGTGATTGCGTACATGGGGTTTTGCATGCAGAAATTTCTGAAGAAGCCTTCCCGGCAAGTCCTGCAATTTCAAAAAGCCATTAAAGGACAAGGCCTCTGTTAACTCGATGCTGCTGTGCTTTTACGAAAGATCACTGCATGACACTAAACCATCTTTCCTTCCCCCACAGGGTTTCTAATCAAGGTAATAATAGGTAATGAAGCTAACTGACCATGGCAACGTACAATGCTGCTACGTTCCTTGTACAGTCCCTACCCAACCGGACAACAGGCCCGGGGATATCAATCTTATCAAGAAGGTTGTTATGGAGAGGTGTATCCCCAGCGAGCGTACTGCGTATGCCTGCAAGAAGAGGGTCATTCAGCGAACACGGGTGCGAGACCACTGACGACCACCAGAGACCCCTGAGGACCACCAACTCAAATCACTGAGCATGCGTGACGGGGAGGAGAAGATAGAAATGGATTCTAAGAAAGGATTATCATAGGACTGCCTGTTCTTGGAAAAATAATGAATATGTATATTTTGAGTCTAGATAACCTGTGTGTTGCTAATCCCTGTATGCACGTTTGGTGGAGCTGTTTCCCCCGTGCATCCAGCGCTGCAATAAAGCAAACCTAGGGTAACTCGCGTCTGGTAGATTTCTTTTACAACCGCCTCACCTCCGCAGTGCCCGCACCGCCCCCCCTTCCCCCCCCCCCCCCTCCCCCCAAAAACAACCATGAGTTCTTTGAGACAAAACAGGGGATCTGTGGCTTTCCAACAGTCTCTGACACCCCTTCAGCATCCTACCTGTCTGCACATCAGCACGCTCCCTGCCATCCTCGGGCTCAGGTGCTTTCGGCTGCAGCTGCCTCTCTGCTCACTGTTTGGCCACCACTCTTCTGTGGATTTCTCTCTGCCTTTGAGTCTGAGGACAACAACGTGGCATCCTCTGGGCTGCGGGAGGGGAAAAAAAATCCAGGTTGCTTCCTGTACGTGACTGCTACTTAGGCTACAGGCCGGCCAGATTTGTACAGAGAGCTTTAAACTAGATTTAGTGGGGGATGAGGAGGAGGGAAAGGAAGAAGAGGAGGAGGAGGAGCAAAAAGATGATGAGGAAGACCAGGAGAAGAATAAACTGGAGAAAGGGGAAGGGGGAGGAGGAAAAGTAAGATCGGGGGGAAGAAGAACAGGAGGAGGAAAACCAGGAAGAAAACGAACAGCAGCTCTCCTCAATCATGCACGCCCCTTCACGGGTGTCTCACAGGCACCCTGAACATCACGCACAGGGTCTTCCTTGAGAAGGACCAAAGGTGGACGAATGGGCCAGATGTGGGTGGATGCAAGGGGCGTGGGGGGGGGAAGCAGGGCGGAAAAAAGGAGCAGGGAAATCACAGTCTCAGAGGTTCATTCAAGTTGGAAAGGTCACCAGGAGGCCCCAGGCCTGCGTCCTGCGGCGCCAGGCAGCTCCAGCGAGGATGTCAGTCCATGATGCTGGGGGGTTCCTCCAGTGGGGTCTAGAAAGCCTCCGAGGATGGAGGCCTGAAACAGCGTTGCTTAACAGCATCGCCTTGGCCGCTATTTGAACGGTTGTGGCTGTAGCAGCATGGCTCCCTCCCCACCATCGTCTGTTCACATTGCTCTAAATAGCTTCGCAACATCAGCAAACATTGCCGCCTGATGCTCTCTCCCTTTACAAGTCTTCCAAGGAGACATGAAACAACACAGGGTGTGCTGCAGGTCTGCGAGGGACCCCAGCAGGATCTCCCTTGACCGCGAGAGTTGCTAGTTATTCCGGGTGGGTGTGAAGATGCAGGGAAGTGGAATCAAAGAAGCCGTTTGGGTTGGCAGGAGAGACAGCGGCTTCAACAAAGCAGCTTCAGCAGCAGCTAGCAAGGAGGAGTTGTGGAAGGAGCTGCATGCTCCGCGACACTGGCACCTGCCTGAACCTGTCTGACCTGCCTCTGGAAAAAGAGCAAAACGCAAGGGAAATGTTTCTCCTCCAAAGCTACAAGTTGCTGGGCTACAAGGCAAAGGAGAACTGAAAAGAAATGGAAGAAAATAGACACCGAGCAGGAATTTTCTGTTTCTTTTCCTTTGGTGACTCTTGCTAAGAAAAGGACCAGCAGCTCCACAGCCCGCGAAATGCATGGTATTTCATATGGCAACACTAGCCCTGCATTTGGGGGACAGGGCACCGACGACCTCTTTTTCGTTACTGCACCTAAACCCCTGTGCATTTCACACCTCCTTACAAGTAGAGGGAGAACGGGAACGACATAAGGCGAATACCTACTTGCCAATTTCTCTCAGCAATTTTGCCTAGTGATTGCGTACATGGGGTTTTGCATGCAGAAATTTCTGAAGAAGCCTTCCCGGCAAGTCCTGCAATTTCAAAAAGCCATTAAAGGACAAGGCCTCTGTTAACTCGATGCTGCTGTGCTTTTACGAAAGATCACTGCATGACACTAAACCATCTTTCCTTCCCCCACAGTGTTGCGTATCTGGGGACTGATAGAGCATCCGTGAGAAGAAGTCCGATTCCTGTAAGCAGCAGCAGGTTGGTACCCATCAGCATTGGTAAAGACAGGATGCAGATAAGAATCCAGCAGCCTGCTGAATGATTGTGAATTGGTTTTGGCAATCTGTTGGTAAAACCCAAGCAAAATAAGCTTAGGGAGCCAGGAGGTAAACTGAAGCATTAATGTCACGTACAAGCAAGAAATCGGTAACGATGGGGAAATGATGGTCAAGTGTGCAGATACTGCAGTGGAAAACAGCTGCCAGAAGGCATTCATCTTACTGTCTTCGCTAACAACCCTAGCGTCCAGCATTATGGGGTGCATCTCTGCAGCAAGGGCTAGTTCCAGTTTGAGCTGCTCTGCCACAGCAAATGGGAAGCTACAAATTGGTTTCCACGGGTGGAACTGCACCCTCAGGAATACTGCTGTGCTACTGCCAGATAAAGTGGCTTCAAAAGCTGGAGGTGGGAATGCAATTCCATTAAAAAAAAAAAAATAAATAAAAGTGTCTTACCACTACTGCACTTCCTGATGTCCTCTGTTCGTACCAGGAATGTTTTATGTACCTGCGTCTCTTAACCACACTGGAGAAGATGCTGAGGTAGGAAGGCTTGGAGATGTAGCTCAGCTAGTCAAACCCACAGCTGCCTTTAATGCTGTATGCCTCACTTCAGCTGTCATTGTGCAAAACAATCCCCAGTGTGACATGGATGCAGCCTGCTTTATTTCTGGGTGCAACAAGCCCTCAAATACCAGATTTGTGGCTTGATAAGCATAACTGTGCTGATCGGTCGGTCGGTCGCTTCAAAAGAAAACAGACTGCCTAGCAGGTATCCAAAGCTCCCAGGAAAGGATTCATCTGAGACCTTGAGAAGCTCTCTGACCTGGAAGAGGAAGTCCCTGGATGGGGTGGGACAAAGCCAGGCAACAGGACATTCTCCAGCCTCAGGAGGCAGAGCTGTGTGCTGTAGAAAGGGCACTGTGACATGAGCTTCTGGTGGAGTTCTCGGTGTGACAGGAATGCCCCCCCCAACCTCATCTCAGGTCAGGGATTTCCGCAGTTTCAGCCCCACCACCACGCCTTGTATCAGCAACTGGAGCGCAAGTGAGTCACGGGGTGCTCACCCTGGCCCGGAGCGGTCCATCTTCTACACAGCCTGTAGATGTCATTTGTAGATGTCTCCTGAGGAGACACTTCTGCCTTTCTCTCCTACGTTGTATTCTTCAATGCAGGAATATGCCCCTGGTTAATCTTCTCTGTAACAGCTTATTCAGCTCTCCGAGACAGAGAGGGAGCGAGAGAAAGAAATGCAGATGAACTAAACTAAAAAGTAATACCATTGACTACAAAGCAGAAGACCCAGAGACCAGCTCTTGGTTTTAGAGGGACAAAAGCAGATGCAGGAAGAAGTACATGGAAGTGTTTGCAGGTGAAAAGCTAGCACGAGACTAAAGCTTCCTGATCTTACCCAGTATCACTCTAAAGGCAGAGGATGCTAGCAGAGCTCATCTGAGATGTGCCAAGACATTTCATGAGTTCGAGTTGCTGATTCCACCCAGCTTAAAGATAGTGACTTCCATCCCTCTCCTGTTTTTCTGACTATCCAGATAGCAAACCATCACTAGAAGCCTCGTTCACTAGGCAGTTGTCTGACAAGCCGCTCTGTGACAAAAAGCAACAAGACAATTCCCCAGGAGCACAGGCTGCCTGCGCGGATTCCATGCTTGCCAACAATCTCACACGGAGCAGAAACTAAAGCGAGCCCAAGAAAAGTCCGAGACCTCGCCAAGTGCTGTGAGTGCCACAGCAGCTCCACTGGCAGAAAACCTCCTGAGCTTCAGCTGGACTCGGGAAGGGATTTCCTAAAGCCTCTTTTCCTCCACAGCTACCCCAGCAGCAGGCAGTGGAGCAGCACTGCCCAGCTTCCCTCCTGCAGCACTGCCAAGCAAAACAGCAGGCGCAATGCGACAATCAGCCTGCACCGTTGGCGCTGAGTGATCTGCACCAGAGGACCAAAAGAAGGAATAAGGCAATTAAACTCCAAAGAGAAACACATCATTTACTACCAGGGCGGGGCAGGCAGCGTGGTGTGTACTCTCCTGAAGTACTCCAGACGTGAGAGACGTAATTTCACCTCAAACACAGCAAGTGAAAAACATCTGAGGGTGGCACCCCAGCTCTTCTCCAGGGTGGCCAGCCGGCTACCCGAGCTGCTGAAACCACGAGCCAGAGCGTGGAGCGTGACCACACCGGTGCCCAGCACCTTACGAAATGCACTGCTGGCACTGCTGCAGGGACAGCAGGGCTTGTTTCCACTGGAGCCGGTGCTGCTTTCAACCCCCCCAAACCAGAGATAACCCTTAGACTTGGTAGCATTGCCCAAATCCAGGAACAAACATTAAATCCAGAGGCACCCCACACCTGGCAGCACCCCCCAAACCTGGCAGCATGCACCCGACACAGCAACGTCCCCAAACCCTGAAGTTTCCCCGCAAATTGGCACCAACCTCCAGGCTCAGAAGCTACACCCCCCCCCGAAAAAAACCTGTCGGCAACCTCCAAACCCCCAAGCCCAGGGGCACACCTTAAGCCTCTGCCTCCCCCAAGTCCAGAAAGAACCGCCAAATGCAGAAACACCCCCAAAGCGGGCACCTTCCCACAGACCAGGCAGCACTCCCCAAAAGTGGCAGCACTGCCAGCCCCAGCGGGGCGCAGGCACCCCGAGCCCAGTGGGCTGAGGCCACGCCATGGCAGCAGGGGCAGCCCCTGGGCTTGGTCCCCCCAACTTGGCCAGGACAGAGAATGGAGGCCGGAGCAGGGAGCCCGGGTAGCCCAAGTCTGGCAGCAGCCTCGCCACCAGCCCGGCGGCAGTACCACTGCTCCCCGGGACATGCCAGGGCGCTGGGGCCCAGTCAGGGCCTCCTGGGCAAGGCTGCCCTCCCCGGGGCAAGGAGTGCCCTGTGGGACGGCGGCGCTGCGCCTGGAGGTGGGGGAGAGCTGTCGCAGGGGAGTGGGGAAGGGGTAGCGAGGAGGGGTGCAATGGGGCTGAGGGGGGGGGGATGCGTGTGAGCATGCCACTGGGGGAAAGCGCTGCTCCGGAGTGACACTGAACTGCAGCCTCCCGGGGCCAGCAAGGCCTGAAGCACATGGGCAAGGTGCTGGGCAGCTGGCCAAGGCCAGCTCATAGGGAGGAATTCCGGTCTGGGGAAGATGCTGCCAACCCTGGGGGAGAAGAGCAGGGAGACCCCCAGTCCCATCCCCTAAGACTGGCCCTTGAGAAGGGCAGAGGAGGATGATGGACAAACGAGTGTGGGATCTCCCAGTGCAGCTAAGATGAGCAGCCAACTTTATTGTGCTGGGGCATGGGGGCCAGCACTCAGGGCTGGCGCATGACTGGTCAGCAGCATCTTCCAGGCCGGCTGTATGGTTTTTGCGCCCGATGTTGTAACCGCGAGCGGTGTCGGATGCGGTCTGGCCCAGGGTGGCTGGAGCGGCTGCTGCTCTCGAGCACCAGAGCGCCACGGGACAGCCCTGACGCTGCCTGGCTGGCAGAGGTGGAGCTGCTCCTCTGGAGCGCCAGCAAACCGAGGAACAGCCCCAGCGCCATCTGCCAGGCAGTGCTGGGGCTGCTCGGCTCGACACTTGGAGCTGGCACATGGCTGGTCCCACGGGGTTTGCCAGGCCGGCTGTATGGCTTTTGCGCCCGATGTTGTAGGCGTGAGCGGTGCCGGATGCGGTCTGGCCCAAGGTGGCTGGAGCGGCTGCTGCTTTCAGGCCCTGGGGAGCTGCGGGATGGCCCCGGTGGTGGGTAGGTGATGGTGCTGGGCCTGCTGCTCTCAGGCACCAGGGAGCCATGGGACAGCCCCGATGCCGCCTGGCTGGCGGTTCTGATGCTGGCAAGCTCTGACTTGTCACTGGCGCCTGCGAGGGGGGGCAGGAAGGTCAGCAGCACGGCCACCCAGCCCCGGGGCAGGAGAGGCCATCGTGGTGCCCACAGCCCTCCTGAAGCCAAGCCCAACCTAAGTCCCTGCTACCAGGCCTAGCCTGGCCCCTGGCCCCAGCGCGGGGGACACCCGGGTGCTTTGCCTCTTACCAGGGCCCAGGCCAGCACAGCAGTCACACTGCCAGGTGGTTGCGCTGTTCCTCAGGTAGGAGCAGCGCCTGTGGATGCCTTTGGCTGCGCAGGAGCTACACAGGAGCATCTGCCAGGACCTGGGGAAGCAAAGGGGTTGCTGGTTGTGAGGACAAAGTGTCGCAAGCACCGGATTGCCTGGCAGAACCCTTCTTCTTAGTCCTTCCTCCCTGAGCACGTGGGGAGACAGAGATCCCATGCAGAGCCCTAGATCGCTGCTTTGGCAACTCACCCCTCTTCCTCTGCCTGCTCCCTGCCTCCCAGACAAAGGCACTTGCTGGCATTGCAGCGGATGTGCCTCTGATACACCAGCCCAAATGCCTGGTCGCTCTCCCGTGACGGTTGTCTGCTGGAGAAGGAAGGGAAAGTCTTGAGCCCCGGCTGCCCCAGCATCAGGCAGATCCAGGCCGTTCCTGCCCTTCTGCCCACACCCTGTTGCCAGCTCCTCCACGCAGCAGAGGACAAAGAGTCAGGGGACAGCAGGCGGCCAGGCCTGCCCTGGCCTGGCACCACGCTTGCGCCTGACGTCTTGTGAGTCGGGAAGAGAAAAACGAACCTCTTGGAGATTCGAATCCCCATGGTGAGCATTTCCATCACGAACTCATCTTTGCTTTGGCAACGCAAGCAGCGGAAGCAGACGCCGGCATGGATAGCCTGCTTCTGGATGCAGGTCCGGTGGAACCAGGCGTGTTGGCATGCTGGGCACACCATGGTGTGGTAGGACTTTTTGTCCTCCACGAGGCCCAGGCAGATGATGCAGGTGGTGTTGTGCTCTGGAGCGGCCTGCACTGCCTGCTCTGGGCGGTGCTCCCAGCAGAAGGACCTGGGAGAAGGATGGAAGGGATGGGCAAGGTGAGGTGACAAGTGCCGAGTCCTTCCCCGGTGACGGCGAGGAGGGCAGAGGAGGTGTAAAGGAGCCCCAGCTCCTGTCCGGGCTCAGGCTCGGGCTGTAGCAAGCTGATGGGAAGCGTCCCTGTGGGTTCCTCGCTTGCTGGTAGGTGGGGAGGCTCCTGCACGAGGGCCGGCAGCCCTTACCTGTACAGCCCGAAGAACTGGGTGACACATTCACCCTCTGAGGCGCAAGGGAGATGGAAGCTGCGGTCGCACCCCTTGTGCTGGCAGGTGATGGCGGCGCCCGTCTCGCCGCAAACGAAGCAGCGCTGGAAAGAGCAGAGCAGCCCCCCTCAGCGGCAGGCTCAGGGCCTGCGTGGCTGGCCCCACGCCTCCGGGCCGGGCGCAGGCTGTGGGCATTGCTGGCTCACAGCCCGCAGATCGGCCTGGTCCACGAAGCTTTGGCCTGTGCCGGAGCCTCTGCGGAGCTGCTGGGAGCAGGCGTTTGTCCCAGAGCTGGTGGAAGGGCTGGGATTTCTTTCCGGGGCTCCAGGTGGAGCTCCCGCAAGCCTCTCCTGCTACAAGCCTCCCGGCTCTTGCCAGATGCTCACCTTCTGGGCTGCCTCCTGGATTGCGCGTCTGGTGTCCTCGGTGAGAAACCCGTTCCTGCTCTCTTGTGGAAAAAGCCCGCTGGCAAGGAACTGCAGAGCAGAGGAGGCCAGGAGCTCATGAGATCAGCAAGGAGGGGACTATCCCTGGCCGAAAGCCAGACGGAGCCCCAGGACAACTCACCAGGCAATAGGTGTGGGCACAGAGCCCCTTCTTTGCGCTTTTGCACCCACAGATATCCGGGTCAGCCTCTGCCCGGCGACACAGCATGCATGCTGGAGGGGAGAGAGCAAATGCCGCTGGGAATGAGCACCTCTGCAGGGCTGAGGGAAGCGTCCCCCAAAGCCCTGGCTCTGTCCATGCCTAGCTGGCCTAGCTTGGCCAGATGCAGACTGCCCTGACAGCCCCTCTGCCAGCCATGGGGAGCTGTGGGGAGGGATACTTCGCTCTCACCTTGCTCCCTCGAGTCGGGGTCCTGCTGCTTCATCGCGAACGTGGTGCACATGGACAGCAAGTGCTTGGAGAGGCTCTGCCGCAGCAGTGCCGGGGTTTCTCCTCTGCACACTCCTCTGCCAACCCTTAGAGAGCAGTGGGACACGGTGAGCTTGTATCGCAGGCCCCGGAGCCCCAAGGAGTGCGGCTCCCCTCCTCCCTCGGCAGCCCTGGGCAAGCCCCTTCTTCCCCTGCCCTCTCCTCACCTCGCCAGGTCGCAAGGCCACAGCCCAGCAGCCCTTTATCCAGGCCTTGGCGACGGGTCACAGTGGCCACTGTGACATCACCAGCACTCGTCTGTCTGTGCCCCCAGTATGGGCAGGGGTGCCCTCGGCTACCTGCCGCCCCCTGTGACACGGCCACCTCGGCACCCGAGTCAGGGGGGTGGCTGCTTTTGCACCCGTACGGGGCTGCAGTGCTGGCACCGGTCGCCCAGAGAGGCTGTGGAGTTTCCAGCCTTGGAGACAGGCCCAAGCCAGCGGGATAAGGGCCTGAGCAGCCTGCTCCAGGGGACCCTGCTTGAGCAGGTGCTTGGACTAGATGGGCTCCTCTGTTGCAGGTGGAGTCATGCGCTTCACTGGCGAGAGAGCAGCAGCAATATGTTTAGTGATATAAACCAGGGATTTAACAAAGTATGGTAGCGAACGTGACAATGGTTAGTGGTTTAACAAGATTCGATGGCAAAGTACGCTTGATTATTTACTGCAGAGAGGACAGGGCGAGACAAAACTGGCAGGGAGACCCTCCCGTTGACTCATGAGGTTCAGAAAGGACCTCCTTGCTTTCTAAACTCCTTCCTAGAGCTCTGAGTCTAGGTGCGGCTGGATCCAGTCCTAGTGCAAGTCTTGATCAACAGTATATGCCTAAAGGATTATATACGCGCAATCAATCCTTTATATCACTTAGCTGAGATTTCAAAGTTTAGCGTGCAATTGATCGCTTACTGAGGATCTGCTGTGGCAAGGAATCTCTCCACCTCAAGGAGTAACCTAATACTCAAGGGGAGATCCTGGCGTGCAGCCCACGGCCGTGCAGGAGAGCTCAGTGGGCGAGGGGCTGTCCACTATTTATCGAGTAAGATGATTGACTGCTAGTCGTATTTGCGTGCCAGCAAGACCCCTGGGTCACTGTTCCAGACAGGCCCCGGCTGCCGTGTTGCCATCCGTCCCCCAAAGTCCAGCGAAAGCTGGATGCAGCCATCGTGACCCCCACTGGTGGCTGTGGCTTCAGGTGTGGGGGGAGCACACCGCCACACCCTCCAACCTCAACCATTCTGGGCTTCTGTGCAAGGCAGCCTTGCACGTGCTGGCAGGGACCTTGGTGATCGCAGGCAGGCCTAAAGTGCCGAGCACGGGAACGGGAATGGGAACGGGGCCAACTGCACGGGGATGTGGACAGTACTGAGTGGGGACTAGGATGTACTGAGCAAAGGGCTGGGGACCTTGCAAAGTTTGGCGCTTGTGGACATTGCAAGCGCGTGACAGGGGTGGCACCAAGCACAGAGATGGGGACCTCACTGAGTGTGCAGTTAGGGACAGCGCTGAGCATGGGATACTGGTTTTGGATGGGACAGAGTTAATTTTCTTCATAGCAGCTTGTACGGTGCCCTGTTTTGGATTTGTGAGCAAAAGAGCATCGGCAACACACTGATGTTTTAGCTATGGCTGAACAGTGTGTGCACAGCGTCAAGGCCTTTTCTGCTTCTCACACAGCCCCGCCAGCGAGTAGGCTGGGAGTGCACAAGATGCTGGGAGGGGACACAGCCGGGACAGCTGACCCCAAATGACCAGTCCCATACCTTATGGCAAAGTGCTCAGCAATGAAATTGCGAGCTGTTGTTGCTCCTGGACTGGCTAGGCATCGGTCAGCTGGTGGTGACCAACTGTGGTTTTTTGCATCACTTGCTTTCTTTTTGTTTTGTTTTGTTTTGTTTTCCTTAGTGAACTGTCTTTATCTCAACCTATGAGGTTTTGCATTTGTACCCCTCTGATTCTCTCCTCCTCCGTCAGAATGCAGAGGAGAGTGAGTGAGCGTCTGTGTGGGGCTTAGCTGCCTACCGGGGTTAAACCATGCCAGCATGGGACGTGGGTGCTGCTGAGCATGGGGCTGGGGACCCCACTGAATGGGGGGCCAGGGCCGAGCTGAGGGGTAGTGCTCTCATAGAGCACGGAGGCCAGGGTCGAGCGTGAGGCTGTCACCGAAATCCGGGAATAAACCTCGTAACACCAATGTAGTGTTAAAAGGCAGGCATTCTTTATTGCAGCGCTGGATGCACGGGGGATAGCTCCACCCAACGTGCATGCCAGGTGATCACCAACACACAGGTTATATAGAATCAAAAAATACATATTCATTATTTTTCCAAGAACAGGCAGTCCTATGATAATAATTTCTGGGAAATCATTTCCATATTCTCCTCCCCGTCACGCATGCTCAGTGATTTGAGTCGGTGGTCCTCAAGGGTCTCTGGTGGTCGTCAGTGGTCTTGCTCCTGTGTCCGCTGGATGACCTCCTTCATGCAGACTTGCGCAGTACCCTTGTTGTAGGTGCATTTACCCATAGCAACTTTCTTCATAAGATTAATATTCCCGGGCCTATTGTCCGGTTGGGTAGGGACTGTACAAGGAACATAGCAGCATTGTATCTTGCCATGGTCGGTTAGCTTCATTACCTATTACCTAGGTTACAAACCAATTTTCCCAATCTGAGTCTATAGCTACCTTATAACTTCAAGTTACAAATATAATCAAATTATCCTAACTTTTATATAATCAACTTTTGATTGCTTTGTCAAAATATATGTGACAGGGCTGGGGCCAGTGCCGAGCACAGGGATGGGGACAGCAGTGACAATGGCATGGGAAGGGTGCCTGGTGTGGTGGACGGGTATGGCTCTGAGCCCCAGGAGATGCAGGGAGAGCCGAGGAGATTGCAGGCCTTGCAACAGGGTTCGTCAGCCTGGCTTTGCCTCATACCTCTCCTCCTTCTGCTTGCTGGCCGTGGCTCCTCCTGGCTCTGCCACGGTGGAGAGCACAGCAGGGGTCTTTCAGGAGGCACATCTGTCTGGCGTGGCACGGCCACCTCTCTTCCGTGGTCAGCAGGCCCTTCTGAGTGCAGCTCTGGAAAGCAAAAGCATGAGGAATGATGCGCGTTGGGGTCAGCTGAGCTTTCAAAGTCATGACTACAGCGGATGATTCAGTAGGGCAAACTAGATCCAAAGAATGTGCCGGCACATGGCTTCTGTGCAGTAAGAAAGGGAAAAACTATACCGCTACAAAAAATGGACATTGGTTGTCCCCATCAGTCCTCTGATGCCATGTACTCTGCAACCCCTGTGCCCTCCTTGGGAAGGATTCCTAAGCCACTATGTCACACAGAAGTCGTCAGACCACTAGGTCTCACCGTGAAGAAGAACAAACGGTTCTTGGTTGAGTCTGTGGTGACAAGGCAAATGCAGTAGAAGGACACTGACAGCCCATCTGCTAACCGTCTCTGTTGAAAAGGTGTGTGTCTCTTCATCACCTGATCTTCCTGAGAGGAAAAGGCAGAAAAGGGAAAACACAATCGATTGGGTCAGGACAAGCATGTTCTGTTCCTACCCCTGCCAGAAAAGCCCTTGAGGAAGGAAACAGCACATCTGAAACGCGTCTGCTTGATTGGAATTGTACCCGCCTCCTACAGCAGAGCTAAGAAACCTTCCTCAGAAAATCACAGAATCATAAAAGAAGGGTTATCCAGTACACAAGATGATCTGCACTTGTCAGTGGCAAGGGCACGAGACCAAAACTTCCCCACCAGACCAGGTCAAATGGTATCTCAGCGGAGAAAAGCCTCTGTGCGGCTGGGCAGCAGGGCAGCAGGCTCAGCGGGGCCCGAGCTGCGGGAATGTTCACAACCCTCAGGCGACGTCTGATGAGCCTCTGGAAAGAGCAAAGAAAGCAGCCCTAGCTTGTTTCCCCGAGCGTGCACTGAAACCTGAGGAAAGGTCACTGAACCTCTGGAAAAAGGTCACCCTCCTTAGCCTAGTTTGTTAGTGCTAAAAGCAGCGAATTCAAGGGTGTTCTAATGGCAAGGGTTAGAGAACCTTAACCCGAGGTGATGTTCCCAACTGCATCTGGAATGAAGTGTCGTAGGGGCGCTTGGATCCATGAGGTTTTGGGGTTAGGTGAAATTAAACCCCCTTGTCTCGTCGCACTCGGTGGGTTGCGAGGGAGGTGAATCTTTTCATCCCCCAAAGGCATGAGTCCCGCTCAGCGGAGCTGCCAATGCAATGAGCCACAGGAATGACTCAGAGGAACAATATAACAGAGTTTTATTAACAATCTAGGGGCTAGGTGTCAACAAGTGGCAACTGTGCGGATAACGGGTAAAACACTTGCCATAAGCAGCGACTAGGACAACCGACAACTAGGCAAATTGGTCTGGCAAAGGCAACAACCGGTTTTATAAGGCATGAATTTCTTAAGAGGAAAGGAGAAGAAGAAAAGAAGGACAGAAGGAAAAGAAGGAGAGGAGAGGAGAGGCTAGGATAGGTATCACTACCCTTGGATGCTGCGATGTCGTCACAGGGATGGCTCCTTAGTCCGCAGGTCTTGGTCCACAGGTGGTGGGTCGACCCCGGTGTGGCGCGCATGCTCACCTTTCTACTGTTCTGCCCCTCAGGGACCACCCTTGGGGCGGTAACACGCAGATGAGCTTTGCACCTGCGCAGTCCATTGTTCTAGAAGGTTCAGGGGTTCTGTCTGCGCAGTCTGTCTCCACAGAGTTCTGGAATTGGGCTGGGGGGAGCTCCTCCTCCGTCCAAGGTGTATGGCGCACGCCCAAAGCAGCCGCTGGAAAGTTACCAGAGGAGGTAGGGGGAAGCAATCCACCGCTGTAAAAAATATAGAAGCTTAGCTAGAAGAAAACTTATGTGAACTAGAAAGCTGCTTAAGGCCTAGAACTGTTTCAAAGCCTATAATCGTGGGAAAGGGGTTTCTAATCAAGGTAATAATAGGTAATGAAGCTAACTGACCATGGCAATGTACAATGCTGCTACGTTCCTTGTACAGTCCCTACCCACCCGGACAATAGGCCCGGGAATATCAATCTTATGAAGAAGGTTGTTATGGAGAGGTGTATCCCCAGCGAGCGTACTGCGTATGCCTGCAAGAAGAGGGTCATTCAGCGAACACGGGTGCGAGACCACTGACGACCACCAGAGACCCCTGAGGACCACCAACTCAAATCACTGAGCATGCGTGACGGGGAGGAGAAGATAGAAATGGATTCTAAGAAATGATTATCATAGGACTGCCTGTTCTTGGAAAAATAATGAATATGTATATTTTGAGTCTAGATAACCTGTGTGTTGCTAATCCCTGTATGCACGTTTGGTGGAGCTGTTTCCCCCGTGCATCCAGCGCTGCAATAAAGCAAACCTAGGGTAACTCGCGTCTGGTAGATTTCTTTTACAACCGCCTCACCTCCGCAGTGCCCGCACCGCCCCCCCTTCCCCCCCCCCCCAAAAAAAAACAACCAACCATGAGTTCTTTGAGACAAAACAGGGGATCTGTGGCTTTCCAACAGTCTCTGACACCCCTTCAGCATCCTACCTGTCTGCACATCAGCACGCTCCCTGCCATCCTCGGGCTCAGGTGCTTTCGGCTGCAGCTGCCTCTCTGCTCACTGTTTGGCCACCACTCTTCTGTGGATTTCTCTCTGCCTTTGAGTCTGAGGACAACAACGTGGCATCCTCTGGGCTGCGGGAGGGGAAAAAAAATCCAGGTTGCTTCCTGTATGTGACTGCTACTTAGGCTACAGGCCGGCCAGATTTGTACAGAGAGCTTTAAACTAGATTTAGTGGGGGATGAGGAGGAGGGAAAGGAAGAAGAGGAGGAGGAGGAGCAAAAAGATGATGAGGAAGACCAGGAGAAGAATAAACTGGAGAAAGGGGAAGGGGGAGGAGGAAAAGTAAGATCGGGGGGAAGAAGAACAGGAGGAGGAAAACCAGGAAGAAAACGAACAGCAGCTCTCCTCAATCATGCAGGCCCCTTCACGGGTGTCTCACAGGCACCCTGAACATCACGCACAGGGTCTTCCTTGAGAAGGACCAAAGGTGGACGAATGGGCCAGATGTGGGTGGATGCAAGGGGCGTGGGGGGGGAAGCAGGGCGGAAAAAAGGAGCAGGGAAGTCACAGTCTCAGAGGTTCATTCAAGTTGGAAAGGTCACCAGGAGGCCCCAGGCCTGCGTCCTCCAGCGCCAGGCAGCTCCAGCGAGGATGTCAGTCCATGATGCTGGGGGGTTCCTCCAGTGGGGTCTAGAAAGCCTCCGAGGATGGAGGCCTGAAACAGCGTTGCTTAACAGCATCGCCTTGGCCGCTATTTGAACGGTTGTGGCTGTAGCAGCATGGCTCCCTCCCCACCATCGTCTGTTCACATTGCTCTAAATAGCTTCGCAACATCAGCAAACATTGCCGCCTGATGCTCTCTCCCTTTACAAGTCTTCCAAGGAGACATGAAACAACACAGGGTGTGCTGCAGGTCTGCGAGGGACCCCAGCAGCATCTCCCTTGACCGCGAGAGTTGCTAGTTATTCCGGGTGGGTGTGAAGATGCAGGGAAGTGGAATCAAAGAAGCCGTTTGGGTTGGCAGGAGAGACAGCGGCTTCAACAAAGCAGCTTCAGCAGCAGCTAGCAAGGAGGAGTTGTGGAAGGAGCTGCATGCTCCGCGACACTGGCACCTGCCTGAACCTGTCTGACCTGCCTCTGGAAAAAGAGCAAAACGCAAGGGAAACGTTTCTCCTCCAAAGCTACAAGTTGCTGGGCTACAAGGCAAAGGAGAACTGAAAAGAAATGGAAGAAAATAGACACCGAGCAGGAATTTTCTGTTTCTTTTCCTTTGGTGACTCTTGCTAAGAAAAGGACCAGCAGCTCCACAGCCTGCGAAATGCATGGTATTTCATATGGCAACACTAGCCCTGCATTTGGGGGACAGGGCACCGACGACCTCTTTTTCGTTACTGCACCTAAACCCCTGTGCATTTCACACCTCCTTACAAGTAGAGGGAGAACGGGAACGACATAAGGCGAATACCTACTTGCCAATTTCTCTCAGCAATTTTGCCTAGTGATTGCGTACATGGGGTTTTGCATGCAGAAATTTCTGAAGAAGCCTTCCCGGCAAGTCCTGCAATTTCAAAAAGCCATTAAAGGACAAGGCCTCTGTTAACTCGATGCTGCTGTGCTTTTACGAAAGATCACTGCATGACACTAAACCATCTTTCCTTCCCCCCCAGTGTTGCGTATCTGGGGACTGATAGAGCATCCAGGAGAAGAAGTCCGATTCCTGTAAGCAGCAGCAGGTTGGTACCCATCAGCATTGGTAAAGACAGGATGCAGATAAGAATCCAGCAGCCTGCTGAATGATGGTGAATTGGTTTTCGCAATCTGTTGGTAAAACCCAAGCAAAATAAGCTTAGGGAGCCAGGAGGTAAACTGAAGCATTAATGTCACGTACAAGCAAGAAATCGGTAACGATGGGGAAATGATGGTCAAGTGTGCAGATACTGCAGTGGAAAACAGCTGCCAGAAGGCATTCATCTTACTGTCTTCGCTAACAACCCTAGCGTCCAGCATTATGGGGTGCATCTCTGCAGCAAGGGCTAGTTCCAGTTTGAGCTGCTCTGCCACAGCAAATGGGAAGCTACAAATTGGTTTCCACGGGTGGAACTGCACTCTCAGGAATACTGCTGTGCTACTGCCAGATAAAGTGGCTTCAAAAGCTGGAGGTGGGAATGCAATTCCATTAAAAAAAAAAAAATAAATAAAAGTGTCTTACCACTACTGCACTTCCTGATGTCCTCTGTTCGTACCAGGAATGTTTTATGTACCTGCGTCTCTTAACCACACTGGAGAAGATGCTGAGGTAGGAAGGCTTGGAGATGTAGCTCAGCTAGTCAAACCCACAGCTGCCTTTAATGCTGTATGCCTCACTTCAGCTGTCATTGTGCAAAACAATCCCCAGTGTGACATGGATGCAGCCTGCTTTATTTCTGGGTGCAACAAGCCCTCAAATACCAGATTTGTGGCTTGATAAGCATAACTGTGCTGATCGGTCGGTCGGTCGCTTCAAAAGAAAACAGACTGCCTAGCAGGTATCCAAAGCTCCCAGGAAAGGATTCATCTGAGACCTTGAGAAGCTCTCTGACCTGGAAGAGGAAGTCCCTGGATGGGGTGGGACAAAGCCAGGCAACAGGACATTCTCCAGCCTCAGGAGGCAGAGCTGTGTGCTGTAGAAAGGGCACTGTGACATGAGCTTCTGGTGGAGTTCTCGGTGTGACAGGAATGCCCCCCCCCAACCTCATCTCAGGTCAGGGATTTCCGCAGTTTCAGCCCCACCACCACGCCTTGTATCAGCAACTGGAGCGCAAGTGAGTCACGGGGTGCTCACCCTGGCCCGGAGCGGTCCATCTTCTACACAGCCTGTAGATGTCATTTGTAGATGTCTCCTGAGGAGACACTTCTGCCTTTCTCTCCTACGTTGTATTCTTCAATGCAGGAATATGCCCCTGGTTAATCTTCTCTGTAACAGCTTATTCAGCTCTCCGAGACAGAGAGGGAGCGAGAGAAAGAAATGCAGATGAACTAAACTAAAAAGTAATACCATTGACTACAAAGCAGAAGACCCAGAGACCAGCTCTTGGTTTTAGAGGGACAAAAGCAGATGCAGGAAGAAGTACATGGAAGTGTTTGCAGGTGAAAAGCTAGCACGAGACTAAAGCTTCCTGATCTTACCCAGTATCACTCTAAAGGCAGAGGATGCTAGCAGAGCTCATCTGAGATGTGCCAAGACATTTCATGAGTTCGAGTTGCTGATTCCACCCAGCTTAAAGATAGTGACTTCCATCCCTCTCCTGTTTTTCTGACTATCCAGATAGCAAACCATCACTAGAAGCCTCGTTCACTAGGCAGTTGTCTGACAAGCCGCTCTGTGACAAAAAGCAACAAGACAATTCCCCAGGAGCACAGGCTGCCTGCGCGGATTCCATGCTTGCCAACAATCTCACACGGAGCAGAAACTAAAGCGAGCCCAAGAAAAGTCTGAGACCTCGCCAAGTGCTGTGAGTGCCACAGCAGCTCCACTGGCAGAAAACCTCCTGAGCTTCAGCTGGACTCGGGAAGGGATTTCCTAAAGCCTCTTTTCCTCCACAGCTACCCCAGCAGCAGGCAGTGGAGCAGCACTGCCCAGCTTCCCTCCTGCAGCACTGCCAAGCAAAACAGCAGGCGCAATGCGACAATCAGCCTGCACCGTTGGCGCTGAGTGATCTGCACCAGAGGACCAAAAGAAGGAATAAGGCAATTAAACTCCAAAGAGAAACACATCATTTACTACCAGGGCGGGGCAGGCAGCGTGGTGTGTACTCTCCTGAAGTACTCCAGACGTGAGAGACGTAATTTCACCTCAAACACAGCAAGTGAAAAACATCTGAGGGTGGCACCCCAGCTCTTCTCCAGGGTGGCCAGCCGGCTACCCGAGCTGCTGAAACCACGAGCCAGAGCGTGGAGCGTGACCACACCGGTGCCCAGCACCTTACGAAATGCACTGCTGGCACTGCTGCAGGGACAGCAGGGCTTGTTTCCACTGGAGCCGGTGCTGCTTTCACCCCCGCCAAACCAGAGATAACCCTTAGACTTGGTAGCATTGCCCAAATCCAGGAACAAACATTAAATCCAGAGGCACCCCACACCTGGCAGCACCCCCCAAACCTGGCAGCATGCACCCGACACAGCAACGTCCCCAAACCCTGAAGTTTCCCCGCAAATTGGCACCAACCTCCAGGCTCAGAAGCTACACCCCCCCCGAAAAACCCCCAAGCCCAGGGGCACACCTTAAGCCTGCCGACAGTCCCCCAAGTCCAGAAAGAACCAAGGAGTGCCCTGTGGGACGGCGGCGCTGCGCCTGGAGGTGGGGGAGAGCTGTCGCAGGGGAGTGGGGAAGGGGTAGAGAGGAGGGGTGCAGTGGGGCTGAGGGGGGGGTGCGTGTGAGCATGCCACTGGGGGAAAGCGCTGCTCCGGAGTGACACTGAACTGCAGCCTCCCGGGGCCAGCAAGGCCTGAAGCACATGGGCAAGGTGCTGGGCAGCTGGCCAAGGCCAGCTCATAGGGAGGAATTCCGGTCTGGGGAAGATGCTGCCAACCCTGGGGGAGAAGAGCAGGGAGACCCCCAGTCCCATCCCCTAAGACTGGCCCTTGAGAAGGGCAGAGGAGGATGATGGACAAACGAGTGTGGGATCACCCAGTGCGGCTAAGATGAGCAGCCAACTTTATTGTGCTGGGGCATGGGGGCCAGCACTCAGGGCTGGCGCACGACTGGTCAGCAGCATCTTCCAGGCCGGCTGTATGGTTTTTGCGCCCGATGTTGTAACCGCGAGCGGTGTCGGATGCGGTCTGGCCCAGGGTGGCTGGAGCGGCTGCTGCTCTCGAGCACCAGAGCGCCACGGGACAGCCCCGACGCTGCCTGGCTGGCAGAGGTGGAGCTGCTCCTCTGGAGCGCCAGCAAACCAAGGAACAGCCCCAGCGCCATCTGCCAGGCAGTGCTGGGGCTGCTCGGCTCGACGCTTGGAGCTGGCACGTGGCTGGTCCCATGGGGTTTGCCAGGCCGGCTGTATGGCTTTTGCGCCCGACGTTGTAACTGCGAGCGGTGCCGGATGCGGTCTGGCCCAAGGTGGCTGGAGCGGCTGCTGCTTTCAGGCCCTGGGGAGCTGCGGGATGGCCCCGGTGGTGGGTAGGTGATGGTGCTGGGCCTGCTGCTCTCAGGCACCAGGGAGCCATGGGACAGCCCCGATGCCACCTGGCTGGCGGTTCTGATGCTGGCAAGCTCTGACTTGTCACTGGCGCCTGCGAGGGGGGGCAGGAAGGTCAGCAGCACGGCCACCCAGCCCCGGGGCAGGAGAGGCCATCGTGGTGCCCACAGCCCTCCTGAAGCCAAGCCCAACCTAAGTCCCTGCTACCAGGCCTAGCCTGGCCCCTGGCCCCAGCGCGGGGGACACCCGGGTGCTTTGCCTCTTACCAGGGCCCAGGCCAGCACAGCAGTCACACTGCCAGGTGGTTGCGCTGTTCCTCAGGTAGGAGCAGCGCCTGTGGATGCCTTTGGCTGCGCAGGAGCTACACAGGAGCATCTGCCAGGACCTGGGGAAGCAAAGGGGTTGCTGGTTGTGAGGACAAAGTGTCGCAAGCACCGGATTGCCTGGCAGAACCCTTCTTCTTAGTCCTTCCTCCCTGAGCACGTGGGGAGACAGAGATCCCATGCAGAGCCCTAGATCGCTGCTTTGGCAACTCACCCCTCTTCCTCTGCCTGCTCCCTGCCTCCCAGACAAAGGCACTTGCTGGCATTGCAGCGGATGTGCCTCTGATACACCAGTCCAAATGCCTGGTCGCTCTCCCGTGATGGTTGTCTGCTGGAGAAGGAAGGGAAAGTCTTGAGCCCCGGCTGCCCCAGCATCAGGCAGATCCAGGCCGTTCCTGCCCTTCTGCCCACACCCTGTTGCCAGCTCCTCCACGCAGCAGAGGACAAAGAGTCAGGGGACAGCAGGCGGCCAGGCCTGCCCTGGCCTGGCACCACGCTTGCGCCTGACGTCTTGTGAGTCGGGAAGAGAAAAACGAACCTCTTGGAGATTCGAATCCCCATGGTGAGCATTTCCATCACGAACTGATCTTTGCTTTGGCAACGCAAGCAGCGGAAGCAGACGCCGGCATGGATAGCCTGCTTCTGGATGCAGGTCCGGTGGAACCAGGCGTGTTGGCATGCTGGGCACACCATGGTGTGGTAGGACTTTTTGTCCTCCACGAGGCCCAGGCAGATGATGCAGGTGGTGTTGTGCTCTGGAGCGGCCTGCACTGCCTGCTCTGGGCGGTGCTCCCAGCAGAAGGACCTGGGAGAAGGATGGAAGGGATGGGCAAGGTGAGGTGACAAGTGCCGAGTCCTTCCCCGGTGACGGCGAGGAGGGCAGAGGAGGTGTGAAGGAGCCCCAGCTCCTGTCCGGGCTCAGGCTCGGGCTGTGGCAAGCTGATGGGAAGCGTCCCTGTGGGTTCCTCGCTTGCTGGTAGGTGGGGAGGCTCCTGCACGAGGGCCGGCAGCCCTTACCTGTACAGCCCGAAGAACTGGGTGACACATTCACCCTCTGAGGCGCAAGGGAGATGGAAGCTCCGGTCGCATCCCTTCTGCTGGCAGGTGATGGCGGCGCCCGTCTCGCCGCAAACGAAGCAGCGCTGGAAAGAGCAGAGCAGCCCCCCTCAGCGGCAGGCTCAGGGCCTGCGTGGCTGGCCCCACGCCTCCGGGCCGGGCGCAGGCTGTGGGCATTGCTGGCTCACAGCCCGCAGATCGGCCTGGTCCACGAAGCTTTGGCCTGTGCCGGAGCCTCTGCGGAGCTGCTGGGAGCAGGCGTTTGTCCCAGAGCTGGTGGAAGGGCTGGGATTTCTTTCCGGGGCTCCAGGTGGAGCTCCCGCAAGCCTCTCCTGCTACAAGCCTCCCGGCTCTTGCCAGATGCTCACCTTCTGGGCTGCCTCCTGGATTGCGCGTCTGGTGTCCTCGGTGAGAAACCCGTTCCTGCTCTCTTGTGGAAAAAGCCCGCTGGCAAGGAACTGCAGAGCAGAGGAGGCCAGGAGCTCATGAGATCAGCAAGGAGGGGACTATCCCTGGCCGAAAGCCGGACGGAGCCCCAGGACAACTCACCAGGCAATAGGTGTGGGCACAGAGCCCCTTCTTTGCGCTTTTGCACCCACAGATATCCGGGTCAGCCTCTGCCCGGTGACACAGCATGCATGCTGGAGGGGAGAGAGCAAATGCCGCTGGGAATGAGCACCTCTGCAGGGCTAAGGGAAGCGTCCCCCAAAGCCTGGCTCTGTCCACGCCTAGCTGGCCTAGCTTGGCCGGATGCAGACTGCCCTGACAGCCCCTCTGCCAGCCATGGGGAGCTGTGGGGAGGGATACTTCGCTCTCACCTTGCTCCCTCGAGTCGGGGTCCTGCTGCTTCATCGCGAACGCGGTGCACATGGACAGCAAGTGCTTGGAGAGGCTCTGCCGCAGCAGTGCCGGGGTTTCTCCTCTGCACACTCCTCTGCCAACCCTTAGAGAGCAGTGGGACACGGTGAGCTTGTATCGCAGGCCCCGGAGCCCCAAGGAGTGCGGCTCCCCTCCTCCCTCGGCAGCCCTGGGCAAGCCCCTTCTTCCCCTGCCCTCTCCTCACCTCGCCAGGTCGCAAGGCCACAGCCCAGCAGCCCTTTATCCAGGCCTTGGCGACGGGTCACAGTGGCCACTGTGACATCACCAGCACTCGTCTGTCTGTGCCCCCAGTATGGGCAGGGGTGCCCTTGGCTACCTGCCGCCCCCTGTGACACGGCCACCTCGGCACCCGAGTCAGGGGGGTGGCTGCTTTTGCACCCGTACGGGGCTGCAGTGCTGGCACCGGTCGCCCAGAGAGGCTGTGGAGTTTCCAGCCTTGGAGACAGGCCCAAGCCAGCGGGATAAGGGCCTGAGCAGCCTGCTCCAGGGGACCCTGCTTGAGCAGGTGCTTGGACTAGATGGGCTCCTCTGTTGCAGGTGGAGTCATGCGCTTCACTGGCGAGAGAGCAGCAGCAATATGTTTAGTGATATAAACCAGGGATTTAACAAAGTATGGTAGCGAACGTGACAATGGTTAGTGGTTTAACAAGATTCGATGGCAAAGTACGCTTGATTATTTACTGCAGAGAGGACAGGGCGAGACAAAACTGGCAGGGAGACCCTCCCGTTGACTCATGAGGTTCAGAAAGGACCTCCTTGCTTTCTAAACTCCTTCCTAGAGCTCTGAGTCTAGGTGCGGCTGGATCCAGTCCTAGTGCAAGTCTTGATCAACAGTATATGCCTAAAGGATTATATACGCGCAATCAATCCTTTATATCACTTAGCTGAGATTTCAAAGTTTAGCGTGCAATTGATCGCTTACTGAGGATCTGCTGTGGCAAGGAATCTCTCCACCTCAAGGAGTAACCTAATACTCAAGGGGAGATCCTGGCGTGCAGCCCACGGCCGTGCAGGAGAGCTCAGTGGGCGAGGGGCTGTCCACTATTTATCGAGTAAGATGATTGACTGCTAGTCGTATTTGCGTGCCAGCAAGACCCCTGGGTCACTGTTCCAGACAGGCCCCGGCTGCCGTGTTGCCATCCGTCCCCCAAAGTCCAGCGAAAGCTGGATGCAGCCATCGTGACCCCCACTGGTGGCTGTGGCTTCAGGTGTGGGGGGAGCACACCGCCACACCCTCCAACCTCAACCATTCTGGGCTTCTGTGCAAGGCAGCCTTGCACGTGCTGGCAGGGACCTTGGTGATCGCAGGCAGGCCTAAAGTGCCGAGCACGGGAACGGGAATGGGAACGGGGCCAACTGCACGGGGATGTGGACAGTACTGAGTGGGGACTAGGATGTACTGAGCAAAGGGCTGGGGACCTTGCAAAGTTTGGCGCTTGTGGACATTGCAAGCGCGTGACAGGGGTGGCACCAAGCACAGAGATGGGGACCTCACTGAGTGTGCAGTTAGGGACAGCGCTGAGCATGGGATACTGGTTTTGGATGGGACAGAGTTAATTTTCTTCATAGCAGCTTGTACGGTGCCCTGTTTTGGATTTGTGAGCAAAAGAGCATCGGCAACACACTGATGTTTTAGCTATGGCTGAACAGTGTGTGCACAGCGTCAAGGCCTTTTCTGCTTCTCACACAGCCCCGCCAGCGAGTAGGCTGGGAGTGCACAAGATGCTGGGAGGGGACACAGCCGGGACAGCTGACCCCAAATGACCAGTCCCATACCTTATGGCAAAGTGCTCAGCAATGAAATTGCGAGCTGTTGTTGCTCCTGGACTGGCTAGGCATCGGTCAGCTGGTGGTGACCAACTGTGGTTTTTTGCATCACTTGCTTTCTTTTTGTTTTGTTTTGTTTTGTTTTCCTTAGTGAACTGTCTTTATCTCAACCTATGAGGTTTTGCATTTGTACCCCTCTGATTCTCTCCTCCTCCGTCAGACTGCAGAGGAGAGTGAGTGAGCGTCTGTGTGGGGCTTAGCTGCCTACCGGGGTTAAACCATGCCAGCATGGGACGTGGGTGCTGCTGAGCATGGGGCTGGGGACCCCACTGAATGGGGGGCCAGGGCCGAGCTGAGGGGTAGTGCTCTCATAGAGCACGGAGGCCAGGGTCGAGCGTGAGGCTGTCACCGAAATCCGGGAATAAACCTCGTAACACCAATGTAGTGTTAAAAGGCAGGCATTCTTTATTGCAGCGCTGGATGCACGGGGGATAGCTCCACCCAACGTGCATGCCAGGTGATCACCAACACACAGGTTATATAGAATCAAAAAATACATATTCATTATTTTTCCAAGAACAGGCAGTCCTATGATAATAATTTCTGGGAAATCATTTCCATATTCTCCTCCCCGTCACGCATGCTCAGTGATTTGAGTCGGTGGTCCTCAAGGGTCTCTGGTGGTCGTCAGTGGTCTTGCTCCTGTGTCCGCTGGATGACCTCCTTCATGCAGACTTGCGCAGTACCCTTGTTGTAGGTGCATTTACCCATAGCAACTTTCTTCATAAGATTAATATTCCCGGGCCTATTGTCCGGTTGGGTAGGGACTGTACAAGGAACATAGCAGCATTGTATCTTGCCATGGTCGGTTAGCTTCATTACCTATTACCTAGGTTACAAACCAATTTTCCCAATCTGAGTCTATAGCTACCTTATAACTTCAAGTTACAAATATAATCAAATTATCCTAACTTTTATATAATCAACTTTTGATTGCTTTGTCAAAATATATGTGACAGGGCTGGGGCCAGTGCCGAGCACAGGGATGGGGACAGCAGTGACAATGGCATGGGAAGGGTGCCTGGTGTGGTGGACGGGTATGGCTCTGAGCCCCAGGAGATGCAGGGAGAGCCGAGGAGATTGCAGGCCTTGCAACAGGGTTCGTCAGCCTGGCTTTGCCTCATACCTCTCCTCCTTCTGCTTGCTGGCCGTGGCTCCTCCTGGCTCTGCCACGGTGGAGAGCACAGCAGGGGTCTTTCAGGAGGCACATCTGTCTGGCGTGGCACGGCCACCTCTCTTCCGTGGTCAGCAGGCCCTTCTGAGTGCAGCTCTGGAAAGCAAAAGCATGAGGAATGATGCGCGTTGGGGTCAGCTGAGCTTTCAAAGTCATGACTACAGCGGATGATTCAGTAGGGCAAACTAGATCCAAAGAATGTGCCGGCACATGGCTTCTGTGCAGTAAGAAAGGGAAAAACTATACCGCTACAAAAAATGGACATTGGTTGTCCCCGTCAGTCCTCTGATGCCATGTGCTCTGCAACCCCTGTGCCCTCCTTGGGAAGGATTCCTAAGCCACTATGTCACACAGAAGTCGTCAGACCACTAGGTCTCACCGTGAAGAAGAACAAACGGTTCTTGGTTGAGTCTGTGGTGACAAGGCAAATGCAGTAGAAGGACACTGACAGCCCATCTGCTAACCGTCTCTGTTGAAAAG
The DNA here is from genome assembly GCF_028858705.1 of Grus americana. NCBI lineage: Eukaryota > Metazoa > Chordata > Aves > Gruiformes > Gruidae > Grus > Grus americana. The sequence goes on from NW_026562141.1 coordinate 32,095, forward strand.
GTGTGTGTCTCTTCATCACCTGATCTTCCTGAGAGGAAAAGGCAGAAAAGGGAAAACACAATCGATTGGGTCAGGACAAGCATGTTCTGTTCCTACCCCTGCCAGAAAAGCCCTTGAGGAAGGAAACAGCACATCTGAAACGCGTCTGCTTGATTGGAATTGTACCCGCCTCCTACAGCAGAGCTAAGAAACCTTCCTCAGAAAATCACAGAATCATAAAAGAAGGGTTATCCAGTACACAAGATGATCTGCACTTGTCAGTGGCAAGGGCACGAGACCAAAACTTCCCCACCAGACCAGGTCAAATGGTATCTCAGCGGAGAAAAGCCTCTGTGCGGCTGGGCAGCAGGGCAGCAGGCTCAGCGGGGCCCGAGCTGCGGGAATGTTCACAACCCTCAGGCGACGTCTGATGAGCCTCTGGAAAGAGCAAAGAAAGCAGCCCTAGCTTGTTTCCCCGAGCGTGCACTGAAACCTGAGGAAAGGTCACTGAACCTCTGGAAAAAGGTCACCCTCCTTAGCCTAGTTTGTTAGTGCTAAAAGCAGCGAATTCAAGGGTGTTCTAATGGCAAGGGTTAGAGAACCTTAACCCGAGGTGATGTTCCCAACTGCATCTGGAATGAAGTGTCGTAGGGGCGCTTGGATCCATGAGGTTTTGGGGTTAGGTGAAATTAAACCCCCTTGTCTCGTCGCACTCGGTGGGTTGCGAGGGAGGTGAATCTTTTCATCCCCCAAAGGCATGAGTCCCGCTCAGCGGAGCTGCCAATGCAATGAGCCACAGGAATGACTCAGAGGAACAATATAACGGAGTTTTATTAACAATCTAGGGGCTAGGTGTCAACAAGTGGCAACTGTGCGGATAACGGGTAAAACACTTGCCATAAGCAGCGACTAGGACAACCGACAACTAGGCAAATTGGTCTGGCAAAGGCAACAACCGGTTTTATAAGGCATGAATTTCTTAAGAGGAAAGGAGAAGAAGAAAAGAAGGACAGAAGGAAAAGAAGGAGAGGAGAGGAGAGGCTAGGATAGATATCACTACGCTTGGATGCTGCGATGTCGTCACAGGGATGGCTCCTTAGTCCGCAGGTCTTGGTCCACAGGTGGTGGGTCGACCCCGGTGTGGCGCGCATGCTCACCTTTCTACTGTTCTGCCCCTCAGGGACCACCCTTGGGGCGGTAACACGCAGATGAGCTTTGCACCTGCGCAGTCCATTGTTCTAGAAGGTTCAGGGGTTCTGTCTGCGCAGTCTGTCTCCACAGAGTTCTGGAATTGGGCTGGGGGGAGCTCCTCCTCCGTCCAAGGTGTATGGCGCACACCCAAAGCAGCCGCTGGAAAGTTACCAGAGGAGGTAGGGGGAAGCAATCCACCGCTGTAAAAAATATAGAAGCTTAGCTAGAAGAAAACTTATGTGAACTAGAAAGCTGCTTAAGGCCTAGAACTGTTTCAAAGCCTATAATCGTGGGAAAGGGGTTTCTAATCAAGGTAATAATAGGTAATGAAGCTAACTGACCATGGCAATGTACAATGCTGCTACGTTCCTTGTACAGTCCCTACCCACCCGGACAATAGGCCCGGGAATATCAATCTTATGAAGAAGGTTGTTATGGAGAGGTGTATCCCCAGCGAGCGTACTGCGTATGCCTGCAAGAAGAGGGTCATTCAGCGAACACGGGTGCGAGACCACTGACGACCACCAGAGACCCCTGAGGACCACCAACTCAAATCACTGAGCATGCGTGACGGGGAGGAGAAGATAGAAATGGATTCTAAGAAATGATTATCATAGGACTGCCTGTTCTTGGAAAAATAATGAATATGTATATTTTGAGTCTAGATAACCTGTGTGTTGCTAATCCCTGTATGCACGTTTGGTGGAGCTGTTTCCCCCGTGCATCCAGCGCTGCAATAAAGCAAACCTAGGGTAACTCGCGTCTGGTAGATTTCTTTTACAACCGCCTCACCTCCGCAGTGCCCGCACCGCCACCCCTTCCCCCCCCCCCCAAAAAAAAACAACCAACCATGAGTTCTTTGAGACAAAACAGGGGATCTGTGGCTTTCCAACAGTCTCTGACACCCCTTCAGCATCCTACCTGTCTGCACATCAGCACGCTCCCTGCCATCCTTGGGCTCAGGTGCTTTCGGCTGCAGCTGCCTCTCTGCTCACTGTTTGGCCACCACTCTTCTGTGGATTTCTCTCTGCCTTTGAGTCTGAGGACAACAACGTGGCATCCTCTGGGCTGCGGGAGGGGAAAAAAAATCCAGGTTGCTTCCTGTATGTGACTGCTACTTAGGCTACAGGCCGGCCAGATTTGTACAGAGAGCTTTAAACTAGATTTAGTGGGGGATGAGGAGGAGGGAAAGGAAGAAGAGGAGGAGGAGGAGCAAAAAGATGGTGAGGAAGACCAGGAGAAGAATAAACTGGAGAAAGGGGAAGGGGGAGGAGGAAAAGTAAGATCGGGGGGAAGAAGAACAGGAGGAGGAAAACCAGGAAGAAAACGAACAGCAGCTCTCCTCAATCATGCAGGCCCCTTCACGGGTGTCTCACAGGCACCCTGAACATCACGCACAGGGTCTTCCTTGAGAAGGACCAAAGGTGGACGAATGGGCCAGATGTGGGTGGATGCAAGGGGCGTGGGGGGGGAAGCAGGGCGGAAAAAAGGAGCAGGGAAGTCACAGTCTCAGAGGTTCATTCAAGTTGGAAAGGTCACCAGGAGGCCCCAGGCCTGCGTCCTCCAGCGCCAGGCAGCTCCAGCGAGGATGTCAGTCCATGATGCTGGGGGGTTCCTCCAGTGGGGTCTAGAAAGCCTCCGAGGATGGAGGCCTGAAACAGCGTTGCTTAACAGCATCGCCTTGGCCGCTATTTGAACGGTTGTGGCTGTAGCAGCATGGCTCCCTCCCCACCATCGTCTGTTCACATTGCTCTAAATAGCTTCGCAACATCAGCAAACATTGCCGCCTGATGCTCTCTCCCTTTACAAGTCTTCCAAGGAGACATGAAACAACACAGGGTGTGCTGCAGGTCTGCGAGGGACCCCAGCAGCATCTCCCTTGACCGCGAGAGTTGCTAGTTATTCCGGGTGGGTGTGAAGATGCAGGGAAGTGGAATCAAAGAAGCCCTTTGGGTTGGCAGGAGAGACAGCGGCTTCAACAAAGCAGCTTCAGCAGCAGCTAGCAAGGAGGAGTTGTGGAAGGAGCTGCATGCTCCGCGACACTGGCACCTGCCTGAACCTGTCTGACCTGCCTCTGGAAAAAGAGCAAAACGCAAGGGAAATGTTTCTCCTCCAAAGCTACAAGTTTCTGGGCTACAAGGCAAAGGAGAACTGAAAAGAAATGGAAGAAAATAGACACCGAGCAGGAATTTTCTGTTTCTTTTCCTTTGGTGACTCTTGCTAAGAAAAGGACCAGCAGCTCCACAGCCTGCGAAATGCATGGTATTTCATATGGCAACACTAGCCCTGCATTTGGGGGACAGGGCACCGACGACCTCTTTTTCGTTACTGCACCTAAACCCCTGTGCATTTCACACCTCCTTACAAGTAGAGGGAGAACGGGAACGACATAAGGCGAATACCTACTTGCCAATTTCTCTCAGCAATTTTGCCTAGTGATTGCGTACATGGGGTTTTGCATGCAGAAATTTCTGAAGAAGCCTTCCCGGCAAGTCCTGCAATTTCAAAAAGCCATTAAAGGACAAGGCCTCTGTTAACTCGATGCTGCTGTGCTTTTACGAAAGATCACTGCATGACACTAAACCATCTTTCCTTCCCCCCCAGTGTTGCGTATCTGGGGACTGATAGAGCATCCAGGAGAAGAAGTCCGATTCCTGTAAGCAGCAGCAGGTTGGTACCCATCAGCATTGGTAAAGACAGGATGCAGATAAGAATCCAGCAGCCTGCTGAATGATGGTGAATTGGTTTTCGCAATCTGTTGGTAAAACCCAAGCAAAATAAGCTTAGGGAGCCAGGAGGTAAACTGAAGCATTAATGTCACGTACAAGCAAGAAATCGGTAACGATGGGGAAATGATGGTCAAGTGTGCAGATACTGCAGTGGAAAACAGCTGCCAGAAGGCATTCATCTTACTGTCTTCGCTAACAACCCTAGCGTCCAGCATTATGGGGTGCATCTCTGCAGCAAGGGCTAGTTCCAGTTTGAGCTGCTCTGCCACAGCAAATGGGAAGCTACAAATTGGTTTCCACGGGTGGAACTGCACTCTCAGGAATACTGCTGTGCTACTGCCAGATAAAGTGGCTTCAAAAGCTGGAGGTGGGAATGCAATTCCATTAAAAAAAAAAAAAATAAATAAAAGTGTCTTACCACTACTGCACTTCCTGATGTCCTCTGTTCGTACCAGGAATGTTTTATGTACCTGCGTCTCTTAACCACACTGGAGAAGATGCTGAGGTAGGAAGGCTTGGAGATGTAGCTCAGCTAGTCAAACCCACAGCTGCCTTTAATGCTGTATGCCTCACTTCAGCTGTCATTGTGCAAAACAATCCCCAGTGTGACATGGATGCAGCCTGCTTTATTTCTGGGTGCAACAAGCCCTCAAATACCAGATTTGTGGCTTGATAAGCATAACTGTGCTGATCGGTCGGTCGGTCGCTTCAAAAGAAAACAGACTGCCTAGCAGGTATCCAAAGCTCCCAGGAAAGGATTCATCTGAGACCTTGAGAAGCTCTCTGACCTGGAAGAGGAAGTCCCTGGATGGGGTGGGACAAAGCCAGGCAACAGGACATTCTCCAGCCTCAGGAGGCAGAGCTGTGTGCTGTAGAAAGGGCACTGTGACATGAGCTTCTGGTGGAGTTCTCGGTGTGACAGGAATGCCCCCCCCCCAACCTCATCTCAGGTCAGGGATTTCCGCAGTTTCAGCCCCACCACCACGCCTTGTATCAGCAACTGGAGCGCAAGTGAGTCACGGGGTGCTCACCCTGGCCCGGAGCGGTCCATCTTCTACACAGCCTGTAGATGTCATTTGTAGATGTCTCCTGAGGAGACACTTCTGCCTTTCTCTCCTACGTTGTATTCTTCAATGCAGGAATATGCCCCTGGTTAATCTTCTCTGTAACAGCTTATTCAGCTCTCCGAGACAGAGAGGGAGCGAGAGAAAGAAATGCAGATGAACTAAACTAAAAAGTAATACCATTGACTACAAAGCAGAAGACCCAGAGACCAGCTCTTGGTTTTAGAGGGACAAAAGCAGATGCAGGAAGAAGTACATGGAAGTGTTTGCAGGTGAAAAGCTAGCACGAGACTAAAGCTTCCTGATCTTACCCAGTATCACTCTAAAGGCAGAGGATGCTAGCAGAGCTCATCTGAGATGTGCCAAGACATTTCATGAGTTCGAGTTGCTGATTCCACCCAGCTTAAAGATAGTGACTTCCATCCCTCTCCTGTTTTTCTGACTATCCAGATAGCAAACCATCACTAGAAGCCTCGTTCACTAGGCAGTTGTCTGACAAGCCGCTCTGTGACAAAAAGCAACAAGACAATTCCCCAGGAGCACAGGCTGCCTGCGCGGATTCCATGCTTGCCAACAATCTCACACGGAGCAGAAACTAAAGCGAGCCCAAGAAAAGTCTGAGACCTCGCCAAGTGCTGTGAGTGCCACAGCAGCTCCACTGGCAGAAAACCTCCTGAGCTTCAGCTGGACTCGGGAAGGGATTTCCTAAAGCCTCTTTTCCTCCACAGCTACCCCAGCAGCAGGCAGTGGAGCAGCACTGCCCAGCTTCCCTCCTGCAGCACTGCCAAGCAAAACAGCAGGCGCAATGCGACAATCAGCCTGCACCGTTGGCGCTGAGTGATCTGCACCAGAGGACCAAAAGAAGGAATAAGGCAATTAAACTCCAAAGAGAAACACATCATTTACTACCAGGGCGGGGCAGGCAGCGTGGTGTGTACTCTCCTGAAGTACTCCAGACGTGAGAGACGTAATTTCACCTCAAACACAGCAAGTGAAAAACATCTGAGGGTGGCACCCCAGCTCTTCTCCAGGGTGGCCAGCCGGCTACCCGAGCTGCTGAAACCACGAGCCAGAGCGTGGAGCGTGACCACACCGGTGCCCAGCACCTTACGAAATGCACTGCTGGCACTGCTGCAGGGACAGCAGGGCTTGTTTCCACTGGAGCCGGTGCTGCTTTCACCCCCGCCAAACCAGAGATAACCCTTAGACTTGGTAGCATTGCCCAAATCCAGGAACAAACATTAAATCCAGAGGCACCCCACACCTGGCAGCACCCCCCAAACCTGGCAGCATGCACCCGACACAGCAACGTCCCCAAACCCTGAAGTTTCCCCGCAAATTGGCACCAACCTCCAGGCTCAGAAGCTACACCCCCCCCGAAAAACCCCCAAGCCCAGGGGCACACCTTAAGCCTGCCGACAGTCCCCCAAGTCCAGAAAGAACCAAGGAGTGCCCTGTGGGACGGCGGCGCTGCGCCTGGAGGTGGGGGAGAGCTGTCGCAGGGGAGTGGGGAAGGGGTAGAGAGGAGGGGTGCAGTGGGGCTGAGGGGGGGGTGCGTGTGAGCATGCCACTGGGGGAAAGCGCTGCTCCGGAGTGACACTGAACTGCAGCCTCCCGGGGCCAGCAAGGCCTGAAGCACATGGGCAAGGTGCTGGGCAGCTGGCCAAGGCCAGCTCATAGGGAGGAATTCCGGTCTGGGGAAGATGCTGCCAACCCTGGGGGAGAAGAGCAGGGAGACCCCCAGTCCCATCCCCTAAGACTGGCCCTTGAGAAGGGCAGAGGAGGATGATGGACAAACGAGTGTGGGATCACCCAGTGCGGCTAAGATGAGCAGCCAACTTTATTGTGCTGGGGCATGGGGGCCAGCACTCAGGGCTGGCGCACGACTGGTCAGCAGCATCTTCCAGGCCGGCTGTATGGTTTTTGCGCCCGATGTTGTAACCGCGAGCGGTGTCGGATGCGGTCTGGCCCAGGGTGGCTGGAGCGGCTGCTGCTCTCGAGCACCAGAGCGCCACGGGACAGCCCCGACGCTGCCTGGCTGGCAGAGGTGGAGCTGCTCCTCTGGAGCGCCAGCAAACCAAGGAACAGCCCCAGCGCCATCTGCCAGGCAGTGCTGGGGCTGCTCGGCTCGACGCTTGGAGCTGGCACGTGGCTGGTCCCATGGGGTTTGCCAGGCCGGCTGTATGGCTTTTGCGCCCGACGTTGTAACTGCGAGCGGTGCCGGATGCGGTCTGGCCCAAGGTGGCTGGAGCGGCTGCTGCTTTCAGGCCCTGGGGAGCTGCGGGATGGCCCCGGTGGTGGGTAGGTGATGGTGCTGGGCCTGCTGCTCTCAGGCACCAGGGAGCCATGGGACAGCCCCGATGCCACCTGGCTGGCGGTTCTGATGCTGGCAAGCTCTGACTTGTCACTGGCGCCTGCGAGGGGGGGCAGGAAGGTCAGCAGCACGGCCACCCAGCCCCGGGGCAGGAGAGGCCATCGTGGTGCCCACAGCCCTCCTGAAGCCAAGCCCAACCTAAGTCCCTGCTACCAGGCCTAGCCTGGCCCCTGGCCCCAGCGCGGGGGACACCCGGGTGCTTTGCCTCTTACCAGGGCCCAGGCCAGCACAGCAGTCACACTGCCAGGTGGTTGCGCTGTTCCTCAGGTAGGAGCAGCGCCTGTGGATGCCTTTGGCTGCGCAGGAGCTACACAGGAGCATCTGCCAGGACCTGGGGAAGCAAAGGGGTTGCTGGTTGTGAGGACAAAGTGTCGCAAGCACCGGATTGCCTGGCAGAACCCTTCTTCTTAGTCCTTCCTCCCTGAGCACGTGGGGAGACAGAGATCCCATGCAGAGCCCTAGATCGCTGCTTTGGCAACTCACCCCTCTTCCTCTGCCTGCTCCCTGCCTCCCAGACAAAGGCACTTGCTGGCATTGCAGCGGATGTGCCTCTGATACACCAGTCCAAATGCCTGGTCGCTCTCCCGTGATGGTTGTCTGCTGGAGAAGGAAGGGAAAGTCTTGAGCCCCGGCTGCCCCAGCATCAGGCAGATCCAGGCCGTTCCTGCCCTTCTGCCCACACCCTGTTGCCAGCTCCTCCACGCAGCAGAGGACAAAGAGTCAGGGGACAGCAGGCGGCCAGGCCTGCCCTGGCCTGGCACCACGCTTGCGCCTGACGTCTTGTGAGTCGGGAAGAGAAAAACGAACCTCTTGGAGATTCGAATCCCCATGGTGAGCATTTCCATCACGAACTCATCTTTGCTTTGGCAACGCAAGCAGCGGAAGCAGACGCCGGCATGGATAGCCTGCTTCTGGATGCAGGTCCGGTGGAACCAGGCGTGTTGGCATGCTGGGCACACCATGGTGTGGTAGGACTTTTTGTCCTCCACGAGGCCCAGGCAGATGATGCAGGTGGTGTTGTGCTCTGGAGCGGCCTGCACTGCCTGCTCTGGGCGGTGCTCCCAGCAGAAGGACCTGGGAGAAGGATGGAAGGGATGGGCAAGGTGAGGTGAGAAGTGCCGAGTCCTTCCCCGGTGACGGCGAGGAGGGCAGAGGAGGTGTGAAGGAGCCCCAGCTCCTGTCCGGGCTCAGGCTCGGGCTGTGGCAAGCTGATGGGAAGCGTCCCTGTGGGTTCCTCGCTTGCTGGTAGGTGGGGAGGCTCCTGCACGAGGGCCGGCAGCCCTTACCTGTACAGCCCGAAGAACTGGGTGACACATTCACCCTCTGAGGCGCAAGGGAGATGGAAGCTCCGGTCGCATCCCTTCTGCTGGCAGGTGATGGCGGCGCCCGTCTCGCCGCAAACGAAGCAGCGCTGGAAAGAGCAGAGCAGCCCCCCTCAGCGGCAGGCTCAGGGCCTGCGTGGCTGGCCCCACGCCTCCGGGCCGGGCGCAGGCTGTGGGCATTGCTGGCTCACAGCCCGCAGATCGGCCTGGTCCACGAAGCTTTGGCCTGTGCCGGAGCCTCTGCGGAGCTGCTGGGAGCAGGCGTTTGTCCCAGAGCTGGTGGAAGGGCTGGGATTTCTTTCCGGGGCTCCAGGTGGAGCTCCCGCAAGCCTCTCCTGCTACAAGCCTCCCGGCTCTTGCCAGATGCTCACCTTCTGGGCTGCCTCCTGGATTGCGCGTCTGGTGTCCTCAGTGAGAAACCCGTTCCTGCTCTCTTGTGGAAAAAGCCCGCTGGCAAGGAACTGCAGAGCAGAGGAGGCCAGGAGCTCATGAGATCAGCAAGGAGGGGACTATCCCTGGCCGAAAGCCGGACGGAGCCCCAGGACAACTCACCAGGCAATAGGTGTGGGCACAGAGCCCCTTCTTTGCGCTTTTGCACCCACAGATATCCGGGTCAGCCTCTGCCCGGCGACACAGCATGCATGCTGGAGGGGAGAGAGCAAATGCCGCTGGGAATGAGCACCTCTGCAGGGCTGAGGGAAGCGTCCCCCAAAGCCCTGGCTCTGTCCATGCCTAGCTGGCCTAGCTTGGCCAGATGCAGACTGCCCTGACAGCCCCTCTGCCAGCCATGGGGAGCTGTGGGGAGGGATACTTCGCTCTCACCTTGCTCCCTCGAGTCGGGGTCCTGCTGCTTCATCGCGAACGTGGTGCACATGGACAGCAAGTGCTTGGAGAGGCTCTGCCGCAGCAGTGCCGGGGTTTCTCCTCTGCACACTCCTCTGCCAACCCTTAGAGAGCAGTGGGACACGGTGAGCTTGTATCGCAGGCCCCGGAGCCCCAAGGAGTGCGGCTCCCCTCCTCCCTCGGCAGCCCTGGGCAAGCCCCTTCTTCCCCTGCCCTCTCCTCACCTCGCCAGGTCGCAAGGCCACAGCCCAGCAGCCCTTTATCCAGGCCTTGGCAATGGGTCACAGTGGCCACTGTGACATCACCAGCACTCGTCTGTCTGTGCCCCCAGTATGGGCAGGGGTGCCCTTGGCTACCTGCCGCCCCCTTTGACACGGCCACCTCGGCACCCGAGTCAGGGGGGTGGCTGCTTTTGCACCCGTACGGGGCTGCAGTGCTGGCACCGGTCGCCCAGAGAGGCTGTGGAGTTTCCAGCCTTGGAGACAGGCCCAAGCCAGCGGGATAAGGGCCTGAGCAGCCTGCTCCAGGGGACCCTGCTTGAGCAGGTGCTTGGACTAGATGGGCTCCTCTGTTGCAGGTGGAGTCATGCGCTTCACTGGCGAGAGAGCAGCAGCAATATGTTTAGTGATATAAACCAGGGATTTAACAAAGTATGGTAGCGAACGTGACAATGGTTAGTGGTTTAACAAGATGCGATGGCAAAGTACGCTTGATTATTTACTGCAGAGAGGACAGGGCGAGACAAAACTGGCGGGGAGACCCTCCCGTTGACTCATGAGGTTCAGAAAGGACCTCCTTGCTTTCTAAACTCCTTCCTAGAGCTCTGAGTCTAGGTGCGGCTGGATCCAGTCCTAGTGCAAGTCTTGATCAACAGTATATGCCTAAAGGATTATATACGCGCAATCAATCCTTTATATCACTTAGCTGAGATTTCAAAGTTTAGCGTGCAATTGATCGCTTACTGAGGATCTGCTGTGGCAAGGAATCTCTCCACCTCAAGGAGTAACCTAATACTCAAGGGGAGATCCTGGCGTGCAGCCCACGGCCGTGCAGGAGAGCTCAGTGGGCGAGGGGCTGTCCACTATTTATCGAGTAAGATGATTGACTGCTAGTCGTATTTGCGTGCCAGCAAGACCCCTGGGTCACTGTTCCAGACAGCCCCCGGCTGCCGTGTTGCCATCTGTCCCCCAAAGTCCAGCGAAAGCTGGATGCAGCCATCATGACCCCCACTGGTGGCTGTGGCTTCAGGTGTGGGGGGAGCACACCGCCACACCCTCCAACCTCAACCATTCTGGGCTTCTGTGCAAGGCAGCCTTGCACGTGCTGGCAGGGACCTTGGTGATCGCAGGCACGCCTAAAGTGCCGAGCACGGGAACGGGAACGGGAACGGGAACGGGGCCAACTGCACGGGGATGTGGACAGTACTGAGTGGGGACTAGGATGTACTGAGCAAAGGGCAGGGACCTTGCAAAGTTTGGCGCTTGTGGACATTGCAAGCGCGTGACAGGGGTGGCACCAAGCACAGAGATGGGGACCTCACTGAGTGTGCAGTTAGGGACAGCGCTGAGCATGGGATACTGGTTTTGGATGGGACAGAGTTAATTTTCTGCATAGCAGCTTGTACGGTGCCCTGTTTTGGATTTGTGAGCAAAAGAGCATCGGCAACACACTGATGTTTTAGCTATGGCTGAACAGTGTGTGCACAGCGTCAAGGCCTTTTCTGCTTCTCACACAGCCCCGCCAGCGAGTAGGCTGGGAGTGCACAAGATGCTGGGAGGGGACACAGCCGGGACAGCTGACCCCAAATGACCAGTCCCATACCTTATGGCAAAGTGCTCAGCAATGAAATTGCGAGCTGTTGTTGCTCCTGGACTGGCTAGGCATCGGTCAGCTGGTGGTGAGCAACTGTGGTTTTTTGCATCACTTGCTTTCTTTTTGTTTTGTTTTGTTTTGTTTTGTTTTCCTTAGCAAACTGTCTTTATCTCAACCTATGAGGTTTTGCATTTGTACCCCTCTGATTCTCTCCTCCTCCGTCAGACTGCAGAGGAGAGTGAGTGAGCGTCTGTGTGGGGCTTAGCTGCCTACCGGGGTTAAACCATGCCAGCATGGGACGTGGGTGCTGCTGAGCATGGGGCTGGGGACCCCACTGAATGGGGGGCCAGGGCCGAGCTGAGGGGTAGTGCTCTCATAGAGCGCGGAGGCCAGGGTCGAGCGTGGGGCTGGGGCCAGTGCCGAGCACAGGGATGGGGACAGCAGTGACAATGGCATGGGAAGGGTGCCTGGCGTGGTGGACGGGTATGGCTCTGAGCCCCAGGAGATGCAGGGAGAGCCGAGGAGATTGCAGGCCTTGCAACAGGGTTCATCAGCCTGGCTTTGCCTCATACCTCTCCTCCTTCTGCTTGCTGGCCGTGGCGCCTCCTGGCTCTGCCACGGTGGAGAGCACAGCAGGGGTCTTTCAGGAGGCACATCTGTCTGGCGTGGCACGGCCACCTCTCTTCCGTGGTCAGCAGGCCCTTCTGAGTGCAGCTCTGGAAAGCAAAAGCATGAGGAATGATGCGCGTTTTGAGCTTTCAAAGTCATGACTACAGCGGATGATTCAGTAGGGCAAACTAGATCCAAAGAATGTGCCGGCACATGGCTTCTGTGCAGTAAGAAAGGGAAAAACTATACCGCTACAAAAAATGGACATTGGTTGTCCCCGTCAGTCCTCTGATGCCACGTGCTCTGCAACCCCTGTGCCCTCCTTGGGAAGGATTCCTAAGCCACTATGTCACGCAGAAGTCGTCAGACCACTAGGTCTCACCGTGAAGAAGAACAAACGGTTCTTGGTTGAGTCTGTGGTGACAAGGCAAATGCAGTAGAAGGACACTGACAGCCCATCTGCTAACCGTCTCTGTTGAAAAGGTGTGTGTCTCTTCATCACCTGATCTTCCTGAGAGGAAAAGGCAGAAAAGGGAAAACACAATCGATTGGGTCAGGACAACCATGTTCTGTTCCTACCCCTGCCAGAAAAGCCCTTGAGGAAGGAAACAGCACATCTGAAACGCGTCTGCTTGATTGGAATTGTACCCGCCTCCTACAGCAGAGCTAAGAAACCTTCCTCAGAAAATCACAGAATCATAAAAGAAGGGTTATCCAGTACACAAGATGATCTGCACTTGTCAGTGGCAAGGGCACGAGACCAAAACTTCCCCACCAGACCAGGTCAAATGGTATCTCAGCGGAGAAAAGCCTCTGTGCGGCTGGGCAGCAGGGCAGCAGGCTCAGCGGGGCCCGAGCTGCGGGAATGTTCACAACCCTCAGGCGACGTCTGATGAGCCTCTGGAAAGAGCAAAGAAAGCAGCCCTAGCTTGTTTCCCCGAGCGTGCACTGAAACCTGAGGAAAGGTCACTGAACCTCTGGAAAAAGGTCACCCTCCTTAGCCTAGTTTGTTAGTGCTAAAAGCAGCGAATTCAAGGGTGTTCTAATGGCAAGGGTTAGAGAACCTTAACCCGAGGTGATGTTCCCAACTGCATCTGGAATGAAGTGTCGTAGGGGCGCTTGGATCCATGAGGTTTTGGGGTTAGGTGAAATTAAACCCCCTTGTCTCGTCGCACTCGGTGGGTTGCGAGGGAGGTGAATCTTTTCATCCCCCAAAGGCATGAGTCCCGCTCAGCGGAGCTGCCAATGCAATGAGCCACAGGAATGACTCAGAGGAACAATATAACGGAGTTTTATTAACAATCTAGGGGCTAGGTGTCAACAAGTGGCAACTGTGCGGATAACGGGTAAAACACTTGCCATAAGCAGCGACTAGGACAACCGACAACTAGGCAAATTGGTCTGGCAAAGGCAACAACCGGTTTTATAAGGCATGAATTTCTTAAGAGGAAAGGAGAAGAAGAAAAGAAGGACAGAAGGAAAAGAAGGAGAGGAGAGGAGAGGCTAGGATAGGTATCACTACCCTTGGATGCTGCGATGTCGTCACAGGGATGGCTCCTTAGTCCGCAGGTCTTGGTCCACAGGTGGTGGGTCGACCCCGGTGTGGCGCGCATGCTCACCTTTCTACTGTTCTGCCCCTCAGGGACCACCCTTGGGGCGGTAACACGCAGATGAGCTTTGCACCTGCGCAGTCCATTGTTCTAGAAGGTTCGGGGGTTCTGTCTGCGCAGTCTGTCTCCACAGAGTTCTGGAATTGGGCTGGGGGGAGCTCCTCCTCCATCCAAGGTGTATGGCGCACGCCCAAAGCAGCCGCTGGAAAGTTACCAGAGGAGGTAGGGGGAAGCAATCCACCGCTGTAAAAAATATAGAAGCTTAGCTAGAGGAAAACTTATGTGAACTAGAAAGCTGCTTAAGGCCTAGAACTGTTTCAAAGCCTATAATCGTGGGAAAGGGGTTTCTAATCAAGGTAATAATAGGTAATGAAGCTAACTGACCATGGCAACGTACAATGCTGCTACATTCCGTGTACAGTCCCTACCCAACCGGACAACAGGCCCGGGGATATCAATCTTATCAAGAAGGTTGTTATGGAGAGGTGTATCCCCAGCGAGCGTACTGCATATGCCTGCAAGAATAGGGTCATTCAGCGAACACGGGTGCGAGACCACTGACGACCACCAGAGACCCCTGAGGACCACCAACTCAAATCACTGAGCATGCGTGACGGGGAGGAGAAGATAGAAATGGATTCTAAGAAAGGATTATCATAGGACTGCCTGTTCTTGGAAAAATAATGAATATGTATATTTTGAGTCTAGATAACCTGTGTGTTGCTAATCCCTGTATGCACATTTGGTGGAGCTGTTTCCCCCGTGCATCCAGCGCTGCAATAAAGCAAACCTAGGGTAACTCGCGTCTGGTAGATTTCTTTTACAACCGCCTCACCTCCGCAGCGCCCGCACCGCCCCTCCTTCCCCCCCCCAAAAAAAAACCAACCATGAGTTCTTTGAGACAAAACAGGGGATTTGTGGCTTTCCAACAGTCTCTGACACCCCTTCAGCATCCTACCTGTCTGCACATCAGCACGCTCCCTGCCATCCTCGGGCTCAGGTGCTTTCAGCTGCAGCTGCCTCTGTGCTCACTCTTTGGCCACCACTCTTCTGTGGATTTCTCTCTGCCTTTGAGTCTGAGGACAACAACGTGGCATCCTCTGGGCTGCGGGAGGGGAAAAAAAATCCAGGTTGCTTCCTGTATGTGACTGCTACTTAGGCTACAGGCCGGCCAGATTTGTACAGAGAGCTTTAAACTAGATTTAGTGGGGGATGAGGAGGAGGGAAAGGAAGAAGAGGAGGAGGATGAGCAAAAAGATGGTGAGGAAGACCAGGAGAAGAATAAACTGGAGAAAGGGGAAGGGGGAGGAGGAAAAGTAAGATCGGGGGGAAGAAGAACAGGAGGAGGAAAACCAGGAAGAAAACGAACAGCAGCTCTCCTCAATCATGCAGGCCCCTTCACGGGTGTCTCACAGGCACCCTGAACATCACGCACAGGGTCTTCCTTGAGAAGGACCAAAGGTGGACGAATGGGCCAGATGTGGGTGGATGCAAGGGGCGTGGGGGGGGAAGCAGGGCGGAAAAAAGGAGCAGGGAAGTCACAGTCTCAGAGGTTCATTCAAGTTGGAAAGGTCACCAGGAGGCCCCAGGCCTGCGTCCTCCAGCGCCAGGCAGCTCCAGCGAGGATGTCAGTCCATGATGCTGGGGGGTTCCTCCAGTGGGGTCTAGAAAGCCTCCGAGGATGGAGACCTGAAACAGCGTTGCTTAACAGCATCGCCTTGGCCGCTATTTGAACGGTTGTGGCTGTAGCAGCATGGCTCCCTCCCCACCATCGTCTGTTCACATTGCTCTAAATAGCTTCGCAACATCAGCAAACATTGCCGCCTGATGCTCTCTCCCTTTACAAGTCTTCCAAGGAGACATGAAACAACACAGGGTGTGCTGCAGGTCTGCGAGGGACCCCAGCAGGATCTCCCTTGACCGCGAGAGTTGCTAGTTATTCCGGGTGGGTGTGAAGATGCAGGGAAGTGGAATCAAAGAAGCCCTTTGGGTTGGCAGGAGAGACAGCGGCTTCAACAAAGCAGCTTCAGCAGCAGCTAGCAAGGAGGAGTTGTGGAAGGAGCTGCATGCTCCGCGACACTGGCACCTGCCTGAACCTGTCTGACCTGCCTCTGGAAAAAGAGCAAAACGCAAGGGAAATGTTTCTCCTCCAAAGCTACAAGTTTCTGGGCTACAAGGCAAAGGAGAACTGAAAAGAAATGGAAGAAAATAGACACCGAGCAGGAATTTTCTGTTTCTTTTCCTTTGGTGACTCTTGCTAAGAAAAGGACCAGCAGCTCCACAGCCTGCGAAATGCATGGTATTTCATATGGCAACACTAGCCCTGCATTTGGGGGACAGGGCACCGACGACCTCTTTTTCGTTACTGCACCTAAACCCCTGTGCATTTCACACCTCCTTACAAGTAGAGGGAGAACGGGAACGACATAAGGCGAATACCTACTTGCCAATTTCTCTCAGCAATTTTGCCTAGTGATTGCGTACATGGGGTTTTGCATGCAGAAATTTCTGAAGAAGCCTTCCCGGCAAGTCCTGCAATTTCAAAAAGCCATTAAAGGACAAGGCCTCTGTTAACTCGATGCTGCTGTGCTTTTACGAAAGATCACTGCATGACACTAAACCATCTTTCCTTCCCCCACAGTGTTGCGTATCTGGGGACTGATAGAGCATCCGTGAGAAGAAGTCCGATTCCTGTAAGCAGCAGCAGGTTGGTACCCATCAGCATTGGTAAAGACAGGATGCAGATAAGAATCCAGCAGCCTGCTGAATGATTGTGAATTGGTTTTGGCAATCTGTTGGTAAAACCCAAGCAAAATAAGCTTAGGGAGCCAGGAGGTAAACTGAAGCATTAATGTCACGTACAAGCAAGAAATCGGTAACGATGGGGAAATGATGGTCAAGTGTGCAGATACTGCAGTGGAAAACAGCTGCCAGAAGGCATTCATCTTACTGTCTTCGCTAACAACCCTAGCGTCCAGCATTATGGGGTGCATCTCTGCAGCAAGGGCTAGTTCCAGTTTGAGCTGCTCTGCCACAGCAAATGGGAAGCTACAAATTGGTTTCCACGGGTGGAACTGCACCCTCAGGAATACTGCTGTGCTACTGCCAGATAAAGTGGCTTCAAAAGCTGGAGGTGGGAATGCAATTCCATTAAAAAAAAAAAATAAATAAAAGTGTCTTACCACTACTGCACTTCCTGATGTCCTCTGTTCGTACCAGGAACGTTTTATGTACCTGCGTCTCTTAACCACACTGGAGAAGATGCTGAGGTAGGAAGGCTTGGAGATGTAGCTCAGCTAGTCAAACCCACAGCTGCCTTTAATGCTGTATGCCTCACTTCAGCTGTCATTGTGCAAAACAATCCCCAGTGTGACATGGATGCAGCCTGCTTTATTTCTGGGTGCAACAAGCCCTCAAATACCAGATTTGTGGCTTGATAAGCATAACTGTGCTGATCGGTCGGTCGGTCGCTTCAAAAGAAAACAGACTGCCTAGCAGGTATCCAAAGCTCCCAGGAAAGGATTCATCTGAGACCTTGAGAAGCTCTCTGACCTGGAAGAGGAAGTCCCTGGATGGGGTGGGACAAAGCCAGGCAACAGGACATTCTCCAGCCTCAGGAGGCAGAGCTGTGTGCTGTAGAAAGGGCACTGTGACATGAGCTTCTGGTGGAGTTCTCGGTGTGACAGGAATGCCCCCCCCAACCTCATCTCAGGTCAGGGATTTCCGCAGTTTCAGCCCCACCACCACGCCTTGTATCAGCAACTGGAGCGCAAGTGAGTCACGGGGTGCTCACCCTGGCCCGGAGCGGTCCATCTTCTACACAGCCTGTAGATGTCATTTGTAGATGTCTCCTGAGGAGACACTTCTGCCTTTCTCTCCTACGTTGTATTCTTCAATGCAGGAATATGCCCCTGGTTAATCTTCTCTGTAACAGCTTATTCAGCTCTCCGAGACAGAGAGGGAGCGAGAGAAAGAAATGCAGATGAACTAAACTAAAAAGTAATACCATTGACTACAAAGCAGAAGACCCAGAGACCAGCTCTTGGTTTTAGAGGGACAAAAGCAGATGCAGGAAGAAGTACATGGAAGTGTTTGCAGGTGAAAAGCTAGCACGAGACTAAAGCTTCCTGATCTTACCCAGTATCACTCTAAAGGCAGAGGATGCTAGCAGAGCTCATCTGAGATGTGCCAAGACATTTCATGAGTTCGAGTTGCTGATTCCACCCAGCTTAAAGATAGTGACTTCCATCCCTCTCCTGTTTTTCTGACTATCCAGATAGCAAACCATCACTAGAAGCCTCGTTCACTAGGCAGTTGTCTGACAAGCCGCTCTGTGACAAAAAGCAACAAGACAATTCCCCAGGAGCACAGGCTGCCTGCGCGGATTCCATGCTTGCCAACAATCTCACACGGAGCAGAAACTAAAGCGAGCCCAAGAAAAGTCCGAGACCTCGCCAAGTGCTGTGAGTGCCACAGCAGCTCCACTGGCAGAAAACCTCCTGAGCTTCAGCTGGACTCGGGAAGGGATTTCCTAAAGCCTCTTTTCCTCCACAGCTACCCCAGCAGCAGGCAGTGGAGCAGCACTGCCCAGCTTCCCTCCTGCAGCACTGCCAAGCAAAACAGCAGGCGCAATGCGACAATCAGCCTGCACCGTTGGCGCTGAGTGATCTGCACCAGAGGACCAAAAGAAGGAATAAGGCAATTAAACTCCAAAGAGAAACACATCATTTACTACCAGGGCGGGGCAGGCAGCGTGGTGTGTACTCTCCTGAAGTACTCCAGACGTGAGAGACGTAATTTCACCTCAAACACAGCAAGTGAAAAACATCTGAGGGTGGCACCCCAGCTCTTCTCCAGGGTGGCCAGCCGGCTACCCGAGCTGCTGAAACCACGAGCCAGAGCGTGGAGCGTGACCACACCGGTGCCCAGCACCTTACGAAATGCACTGCTGGCACTGCTGCAGGGACAGCAGGGCTTGTTTCCACTGGAGCCGGTGCTGCTTTCAACCCCCCCAAACCAGAGATAACCCTTAGACTTGGTAGCATTGCCCAAATCCAGGAACAAACATTAAATCCAGAGGCACCCCACACCTGGCAGCACCCCCCAAACCTGGCAGCATGCACCCGACACAGCAACGTCCCCAAACCCTGAAGTTTCCCCGCAAATTGGCACCAACCTCCAGGCTCAGAAGCTACACCCCCCCCCGAAAAAAACCTGTCGGCAACCTCCAAACCCCCAAGCCCAGGGGCACACCTTAAGCCTCTGCCTCCCCCAAGTCCAGAAAGAACCGCCAAATGCAGAAACACCCCCAAAGCGGGCACCTTCCCACAGACCAGGCAGCACTCCCCAAAAGTGGCAGCACTGCCAGCCCCAGCGGGGCGCAGGCACCCCGAGCCCAGTGGGCTGAGGCCACGCCATGGCAGCAGGGGCAGCCCCTGGGCTTGGTCCCCCCAACTTGGCCAGGACAGAGAATGGAGGCCGGAGCAGGGAGCCCGGGTAGCCCAAGTCTGGCAGCAGCCTCGCCACCAGCCCGGCGGCAGTACCACTGCTCCCCGGGACATGCCAGGGCGCTGGGGCCCAGTCAGGGCCTCCTGGGCAAGGCTGCCCTCCCCGGGGCAAGGAGTGCCCTGTGGGACGGCGGCGCTGCGCCTGGAGGTGGGGGAGAGCTGTCGCAGGGGAGTGGGGAAGGGGTAGCGAGGAGGGGTGCAATGGGGCTGAGGGGGGGGGATGCGTGTGAGCATGCCACTGGGGGAAAGCGCTGCTCTGGAGTGACACTGAACTGCAGCCTCCCGGGGCCAGCAAGGCCTGAAGCACATGGGCAAGGTGCTGGGCAGCTGGCCAAGGCCAGCTCATAGGGAGGAATTCCGGTCTGGGGAAGATGCTGCCAACCCTGGGGGAGAAGAGCAGGGAGACCCCCAGTCCCATCCCCTAAGACTGGCCCTTGAGAAGGGCAGAGGAGGATGATGGACAAACGAGTGTGGGATCTCCCAGTGCAGCTAAGATGAGCAGCCAACTTTATTGTGCTGGGGCATGGGGGCCAGCACTCAGGGCTGGCGCATGACTGGTCAGCAGCATCTTCCAGGCCGGCTGTATGGTTTTTGCGCCCGATGTTGTAACCGCGAGCGGTGTCGGATGCGGTCTGGCCCAGGGTGGCTGGAGCGGCTGCTGCTCTCGAGCACCAGAGCGCCACGGGACAGCCCTGACGCTGCCTGGCTGGCAGAGGTGGAGCTGCTCCTCTGGAGCGCCAGCAAACCGAGGAACAGCCCCAGCGCCATCTGCCAGGCAGTGCTGGGGCTGCTCGGCTCGACACTTGGAGCTGGCACATGGCTGGTCCCACGGGGTTTGCCAGGCCGGCTGTATGGCTTTTGCGCCCGATGTTGTAGGCGTGAGCGGTGCCGGATGCGGTCTGGCCCAAGGTGGCTGGAGCGGCTGCTGCTTTCAGGCCCTGGGGAGCTGCGGGATGGCCCCGGTGGTGGGTAGGTGATGGTGCTGGGCCTGCTGCTCTCAGGCACCAGGGAGCCATGGGACAGCCCCGATGCCGCCTGGCTGGCGGTTCTGATGCTGGCAAGCTCTGACTTGTCACTGGCGCCTGCGAGGGGGGGCAGGAAGGTCAGCAGCACGGCCACCCAGCCCCGGGGCAGGAGAGGCCATCGTGGTGCCCACAGCCCTCCTGAAGCCAAGCCCAACCTAAGTCCCTGCTACCAGGCCTAGCCTGGCCCCTGGCCCCAGCGCGGGGGACACCCGGGTGCTTTGCCTCTTACCAGGGCCCAGGCCAGCACAGCAGTCACACTGCCAGGTGGTTGCGCTGTTCCTCAGGTAGGAGCAGCGCCTGTGGATGCCTTTGGCTGCGCAGGAGCTACACAGGAGCATCTGCCAGGACCTGGGGAAGCAAAGGGGTTGCTGGTTGTGAGGACAAAGTGTCGCAAGCACCGGATTGCCTGGCAGAACCCTTCTTCTTAGTCCTTCCTCCCTGAGCACGTGGGGAGACAGAGATCCCATGCAGAGCCCTAGATCGCTGCTTTGGCAACTCACCCCTCTTCCTCTGCCTGCTCCCTGCCTCCCAGACAAAGGCACTTGCTGGCATTGCAGCGGATGTGCCTCTGATACACCAGCCCAAATGCCTGGTCGCTCTCCCGTGACGGTTGTCTGCTGGAGAAGGAAGGGAAAGTCTTGAGCCCCGGCTGCCCCAGCATCAGGCAGATCCAGGCCGTTCCTGCCCTTCTGCCCACACCCTGTTGCCAGCTCCTCCACGCAGCAGAGGACAAAGAGTCAGGGGACAGCAGGCGGCCAGGCCTGCCCTGGCCTGGCACCACGCTTGCGCCTGACGTCTTGTGAGTCGGGAAGAGAAAAACGAACCTCTTGGAGATTCGAATCCCCATGGTGAGCATTTCCATCACGAACTGATCTTTGCTTTGGCAACGCAAGCAGCGGAAGCAGACGCCGGCATGGATAGCCTGCTTCTGGATGCAGGTCCGGTGGAACCAGGCGTGTTGGCATGCTGGGCACACCATGGTGTGGTAGGACTTTTTGTCCTCCACGAGGCCCAGGCAGATGATGCAGGTGGTGTTGTGCTCTGGAGCGGCCTGCACTGCCTGCTCTGGGCGGTGCTCCCAGCAGAAGGACCTGGGAGAAGGATGGAAGGGATGGGCAAGGTGAGGTGAGAAGTGCCGAGTCCTTCCCCGGTGACGGCGAGGAGGGCAGAGGAGGTGTAAAGGAGCCCCAGCTCCTGTCCGGGCTCAGGCTCGGGCTGTAGCAAGCTGATGGGAAGCGTCCCTGTGGGTTCCTCGCTTGCTGGTAGGTGGGGAGGCTCCTGCACGAGGGCCGGCAGCCCTTACCTGTACAGCCCGAAGAACTGGGTGACACATTCACCCTCTGAGGCGCAAGGGAGATGGAAGCTGCGGTCGCACCCCTTGTGCTGGCAGGTGATGGCGGCGCCCGTCTCGCCGCAAACGAAGCAGCGCTGGAAAGAGCAGAGCAGCCCCCCTCAGCGGCAGGCTCAGGGCCTGCGTGGCTGGCCCCACGCCTCCGGGCCGGGCGCAGGCTGTGGGCATTGCTGGCTCACAGCCCGCAGATCGGCCTGGTCCACGAAGCTTTGGCCTGTGCCGGAGCCTCTGCGGAGCTGCTGGGAGCAGGCGTTTGTCCCAGAGCTGGTGGAAGGGCTGGGATTTCTTTCCGGGGCTCCAGGTGGAGCTCCCGCAAGCCTCTCCTGCTACAAGCCTCCCGGCTCTTGCCAGATGCTCACCTTCTGGGCTGCCTCCTGGATTGCGCGTCTGGTGTCCTCGGTGAGAAACCCGTTCCTGCTCTCTTGTGGAAAAAGCCCGCTGGCAAGGAACTGCAGAGCAGAGGAGGCCAGGAGCTCATGAGATCAGCAAGGAGGGGACTATCCCTGGCCGAAAGCCAGACGGAGCCCCAGGACAACTCACCAGGCAATAGGTGTGGGCACAGAGCCCCTTCTTTGCGCTTTTGCACCCACAGATATCCGGGTCAGCCTCTGCCCGGCGACACAGCATGCATGCTGGAGGGGAGAGAGCAAATGCCGCTGGGAATGAGCACCTCTGCAGGGCTGAGGGAAGCGTCCCCCAAAGCCCTGGCTCTGTCCACGCCTAGCTGGCCTAGCTTGGCCGGATGCAGACTGCCCTGACAGCCCCTCTGCCAGCCATGGGGAGCTGTGGGGAGGGATACTTCGCTCTCACCTTGCTCCCTCGAGTCGGGGTCCTGCTGCTTCATCGCGAACGTGGTGCACATGGACAGCAAGTGCTTGGAGAGGCTCTGCCGCAGCAGTGCCGGGGTTTCTCCTCTGCACACTCCTCTGCCAACCCTTAGAGAGCAGTGGGACACGGTGAGCTTGTATCGCAGGCCCCGGAGCCCCAAGGAGTGCGGCTCCCCTCCTCCCTCGGCAGCCCTGGGCAAGCCCCTTCTTCCCCTGCCCTCTCCTCACCTCGCCAGGTCGCAAGGCCACAGCCCAGCAGCCCTTTATCCAGGCCTTGGCGACGGGTCACAGTGGCCACTCTGACATCACCAGCACTCGTCTGTCTGTGCCCCCAGTATGGGCAGGGGTGCCCTCGGCTACCTGCCGCCCCCTGTGACACGGCCACCTCGGCACCCGAGTCAGGGGGGTGGCTGCTTTTGCACCCGTACGGGGCTGCAGTGCTGGCACCGGTCGCCCAGAGAGGCTGTGGAGTTTCCAGCCTTGGAGACAGGCCCAAGCCAGCGGGATAAGGGCCTGAGCAGCCTGCTCCAGGGGACCCTGCTTGAGCAGGTGCTTGGACTAGATGGGCTCCTCTGTTGCAGGTGGAGTCATGCGCTTCACTGGCGAGAGAGCAGCAGCAATATGTTTAGTGATATAAACCAGGGATTTAACAAAGTATGGTAGCGAACGTGACAATGGTTAGTGGTTTAACAAGATTCGATGGCAAAGTACGCTTGATTATTTACTGCAGAGAGGACAGGGCGAGACAAAACTGGCAGGGAGACCCTCCCGTTGACTCATGAGGTTCAGAAAGGACCTCCTTGCTTTCTAAACTCCTTCCTAGAGCTCTGAGTCTAGGTGCGGCTGGATCCAGTCCTAGTGCAAGTCTTGATCAACAGTATATGCCTAAAGGATTATATACGCGCAATCAATCCTTTATATCACTTAGCTGAGATTTCAAAGTTTAGCGTGCAATTGATCGCTTACTGAGGATCTGCTGCGGCAAGGAATCTCTCCACCTCAAGGAGTAACCTAATACTCAAGGGGAGATCCTGGCGTGCAGCCCACGGCCGTGCAGGAGAGCTCAGTGGGCGAGGGGCTGTCCACTATTTATCGAGTAAGATGATTGACTGCTAGTCGTATTTGCGTGCCAGCAAGACCCCTGGGTCACTGTTCCAGACAGGCCCCGGCTGCCGTGTTGCCATCCGTCCCCCAAAGTCCAGCGAAAGCTGGATGCAGCCATCGTGACCCCCACTGGTGGCTGTGGCTTCAGGTGTGGGGGGAGCACACCGCCACACCCTCCAACCTCAACCATTCTGGGCTTCTGTGCAAGGCAGCCTTGCACGTGCTGGCAGGGACCTTGGTGATCGCAGGCAGGCCTAAAGTGCCGAGCACGGGAACGGGAACGGGAACGGGGCCAACTGCACGGGGATGTGGACAGTACTGAGTGGGGACTAGGATGTACTGAGCAAAGGGCTGGGGACCTTGCAAAGTTTGGCGCTTGTGGACATTGCAAGCGCGTGACAGGGGTGGCACCAAGCACAGAGATGGGGACCTCACTGAGTGTGCAGTTAGGGACAGCGCTGAGCATGGGATACTGGTTTTGGATGGGACAGAGTTAATTTTCTTCATAGCAGCTTGTACGGTGCCCTGTTTTGGATTTGTGAGCAAAAGAGCATCGGCAACACACTGATGTTTTAGCTATGGCTGAACAGTGTGTGCACAGCGTCAAGGCCTTTTCTGCTTCTCACACAGCCCCGCCAGCGAGTAGGCTGGGAGTGCACAAGATGCTGGGAGGGGACACAGCCGGGACAGCTGACCCCAAATGACCAGTCCCATACCTTATGGCAAAGTGCTCAGCAATGAAATTGCGACCTGTTGTTGCTCCTGGACTGGCTAGGCATCGGTCAGCTGGTGGTGACCAACTGTGGTTTTTTGCATCACTTGCTTTCTTTTTGTTTTGTTTTGTTTTGTTTTCCTTAGTGAACTGTCTTTATCTCAACCTATGAGGTTTTGCATTTGTACCCCTCTGATTCTCTCCTCCTCCGTCAGACTGCAGAGGAGAGTGAGTGAGCGTCTGTGTGGGGCTTAGCTGCCTACCGGGGTTAAACCATGCCAGCATGGGACGTGGGTGCTGCTGAGCATGGGGCTGGGGACCCCACTGAATGGGGGGCCAGGGCCGAGCTGAGGGGTAGTGCTCTCATAGAGCACGGAGGCCAGGGTCGAGCGTGAGGCTGTCACCGAAATCCGGGAATAAACCTCGTAACACCAATGTAGTGTTAAAAGGCAGGCATTCTTTATTGCAGCGCTGGATGCACGGGGGATAGCTCCACCCAACGTGCATGCCAGGTGATCACCAACACACAGGTTATATAGAATCAAAAAATACATATTCATTATTTTTCCAAGAACAGGCAGTCCTATGATAATAATTTCTGGGAAATCATTTCCATATTCTCCTCCCCGTCACGCATGCTCAGTGATTTGAGTCGGTGGTCCTCAAGGGTCTCTGGTGGTCGTCAGTGGTCTTGCTCCTGTGTCCGCTGGATGACCTCCTTCATGCAGACTTGCGCAGTACCCTTGTTGTAGGTGCATTTACCCATAGCAACTTTCTTCATAAGATTAATATTCCCGGGCCTATTGTCCGGTTGGGTAGGGACTGTACAAGGAACATAGCAGCATTGTATCTTGCCATGGTCGGTTAGCTTCATTACCTATTACCTAGGTTACAAACCAATTTTCCCAATCTGAGTCTATAGCTACCTTATAACTTCAAGTTACAAATATAATCAAATTATCCTAACTTTTATATAATCAACTTTTGATTGCTTTGTCAAAATATATGTGACAGGGCTGGGGCCAGTGCCGAGCACAGGGATGGGGACAGCAGTGACAATGGCATGGGAAGGGTGCCTGGTGTGGTGGACGGGTATGGCTCTGAGCCCCAGGAGATGCAGGGAGAGCCGAGGAGATTGCAGGCCTTGCAACAGGGTTCGTCAGCCTGGCTTTGCCTCATACCTCTCCTCCTTCTGCTTGCTGGCCGTGGCTCCTCCTGGCTCTGCCACGGTGGAGAGCACAGCAGGGGTCTTTCAGGAGGCACATCTGTCTGGCGTGGCACGGCCACCTCTCTTCCGTGGTCAGCAGGCCCTTCTGAGTGCAGCTCTGGAAAGCAAAAGCATGAGGAATGATGCGCGTTGGGGTCAGCTGAGCTTTCAAAGTCATGACTACAGCGGATGATTCAGTAGGGCAAACTAGATCCAAAGAATGTGCCGGCACATGGCTTCTGTGCAGTAAGAAAGGGAAAAACTATACCGCTACAAAAAATGGACATTGGTTGTCCCCATCAGTCCTCTGATGCCATGTGCTCTGCAACCCCTGTGCCCTCCTTGGGAAGGATTCCTAAGCCACTATGTCACACAGAAGTCGTCAGACCACTAGGTCTCACCGTGAAGAAGAACAAACGGTTCTTGGTTGAGTCTGTGGTGACAAGGCAAATGCAGTAGAAGGACACTGACAGCCCATCTGCTAACCGTCTCTGTTGAAAAGGTGTGTGTCTCTTCATCACCTGATCTTCCTGAGAGGAAAAGGCAGAAAAGGGAAAACACAATCGATTGGGTCAGGACAAGCATGTTCTGTTCCTACCCCTGCCAGAAAAGCCCTTGAGGAAGGAAACAGCACATCTGAAACGCGTCTGCTTGATTGGAATTGTACCCGCCTCCTACAGCAGAGCTAAGAAACCTTCCTCAGAAAATCACAGAATCATAAAAGAAGGGTTATCCAGTACACAAGATGATCTGCACTTGTCAGTGGCAAGGGCACGAGACCAAAACTTCCCCACCAGACCAGGTCAAATGGTATCTCAGCGGAGAAAAGCCTCTGTGCGGCTGGGCAGCAGGGCAGCAGGCTCAGCGGGGCCCGAGCTGCGGGAATGTTCACAACCCTCAGGCGACGTCTGATGAGCCTCTGGAAAGAGCAAAGAAAGCAGCCCTAGCTTGTTTCCCCGAGCGTGCACTGAAACCTGAGGAAAGGTCACTGAACCTCTGGAAAAAGGTCACCCTCCTTAGCCTAGTTTGTTAGTGCTAAAAGCAGCGAATTCAAGGGTGTTCTAATGGCAAGGGTTAGAGAACCTTAACCCGAGGTGATGTTCCCAGCTGCATCTGGAATGAAGTGTCGTAGGGGCGCTTGGATCCATGAGGTTTTGGGGTTAGGTGAAATTAAACCCCCTTGTCTCGTCGCACTCGGTGGGTTGCGAGGGAGGTGAATCTTTTCATCCCCCAAAGGCATGAGTCCCGCTCAGCGGAGCTGCCAATGCAATGAGCCACAGGAATGACTCAGAGGAACAATATAACGGAGTTTTATTAACAATCTAGGGGCTAGGTGTCAACAAGTGGCAACTGTGCGGATAACGGGTAAAACACTTGCCATAAGCAGCGACTAGGACAACCGACAAC
The DNA here is from genome assembly GCF_028858705.1 of Grus americana. Lineage (NCBI taxonomy): Eukaryota > Metazoa > Chordata > Aves > Gruiformes > Gruidae > Grus > Grus americana. The sequence continues at coordinate 58,768 of NW_026562141.1, forward strand.
TAGGCAAATTGGTCTGGCAAAGGCAACAACCGGTTTTATAAGGCATGAATTTCTTAAGAGGAAAGGAGAAGAAGAAAAGAAGGACAGAAGGAAAAGAAGGAGAGGAGAGGAGAGGCTAGGATAGATATCACTACGCTTGGATGCTGCGATGTCGTCACAGGGATGGCTCCTTAGTCCGCAGGTCTTGGTCCACAGGTGGTGGGTCGACCCCGGTGTGGCGCGCATGCTCACCTTTCTACTGTTCTGCCCCTCAGGGACCACCCTTGGGGCGGTAACACGCAGATGAGCTTTGCACCTGCGCAGTCCATTGTTCTAGAAGGTTCAGGGGTTCTGTCTGCGCAGTCTGTCTCCACAGAGTTCTGGAATTGGGCTGGGGGGAGCTCCTCCTCCGTCCAAGGTGTATGGCGCACACCCAAAGCAGCCGCTGGAAAGTTACCAGAGGAGGTAGGGGGAAGCAATCCACCGCTGTAAAAAATATAGAAGCTTAGCTAGAAGAAAACTTATGTGAACTAGAAAGCTGCTTAAGGCCTAGAACTGTTTCAAAGCCTATAATCGTGGGAAAGGGGTTTCTAATCAAGGTAATAATAGGTAATGAAGCTAACTGACCATGGCAATGTACAATGCTGCTACGTTCCTTGTACAGTCCCTACCCACCCGGACAATAGGCCCGGGAATATCAATCTTATGAAGAAGGTTGTTATGGAGAGGTGTATCCCCAGCGAGCGTACTGCGTATGCCTGCAAGAAGAGGGTCATTCAGCGAACACGGGTGCGAGACCACTGACGACCACCAGAGTCCCCTGAGGACCACCAACTCAAATCACTGAGCATGCGTGACGGGGAGGAGAAGATAGAAATGGATTCTAAGAAATGATTATCATAGGACTGCCTGTTCTTGGAAAAATAATGAATATGTATATTTTGAGTCTAGATAACCTGTGTGTTGCTAATCCCTGTATGCACGTTTGGTGGAGCTGTTTCCCCCGTGCATCCAGCGCTGCAATAAAGCAAACCTAGGGTAACTCGCGTCTGGTAGATTTCTTTTACAACCGCCTCACCTCCGCAGTGCCCGCACCGCCACCCCTTCCCCCCCCCCCAAAAAAAACAACCAACCATGAGTTCTTTGAGACAAAACAGGGGATCTGTGGCTTTCCAACAGTCTCTGACACCCCTTCAGCATCCTACCTGTCTGCACATCAGCACGCTCCCTGCCATCCTCGGGCTCAGGTGCTTTCGGCTGCAGCTGCCTCTGTGCTCACTCTTTGGCCACCACTCTTCTGTGGATTTCTCTCTGCCTTTGAGTCTGAGGACAACAACGTGGCATCCTCTGGGCTGCGGGAGGGGAAAAAAAATCCAGGTTGCTTCCTGTACGTGACTGCTACTTAGGCTACAGGCCGGCCAGATTTGTACAGAGAGCTTTAAACTAGATTTAGTGGGGGATGAGGAGGAGGGAAAGGAAGAAGAGGAGGAGGAGGAGCAAAAAGATGATGAGGAAGACCAGGAGAAGAATAAACTGGAGAAAGGGGAAGGGGGAGGAGGAAAAGTAAGATCGGGGGGAAGAAGAACAGGAGGAGGAAAACCAGGAAGAAAACGAACAGCAGCTCTCCTCAATCATGCAGGCCCCTTCACGGGTGTCTCACAGGCACCCTGAACATCACGCACAGGGTCTTCCTGAGAAGGACCAAAGGTGGACGAATGGGCCAGATGTGGGTGGATGCAAGGGGCGTGGGGGGGGGAAGCAGGGTGGAAAAAAGGAGCAGGGAAGTCACAGTCTCAGAGGTTCATTCAAGTTGGAAAGGTCACCAGGAGGCCCCAGGCCTGCGTCCTGCGGCGCCAGGCAGCTCCAGCGAGGATGTCAGTCCATGATGCTGGGGGGTTCCTCCAGTGGGGTCTAGAAAGCCTCCGAGGATGGAGGCCTGAAACAGCGTTGCTTAACAGCATCGCCTTGGCCGCTATTTGAACGGTTGTGGCTGTAGCAGCATGGCTCCCTCCCCACCATCGTCTGTTCACATTGCTCTAAATAGCTTCGCAACATCAGCAAACATTGCCGCCTGATGCTCTCTCCCTTTACAAGTCTTCCAAGGAGACATGAAACAACACAGGGTGTGCTGCAGGTCTGCGAGGGACCCCAGCAGGATCTCCCTTGACCGCGAGAGTTGCTAGTTATTCCGGGTGGGTGTGAAGATGCAGGGAAGTGGAATCAAAGAAGCCGTTTGGGTTGGCAGGAGAGACAGCGGCTTCAACAAAGCAGCTTCAGCAGCAGCTAGCAAGGAGGAGTTGTGGAAGGAGCTGCATGCTCCGCAACACTGGCACCTGCCTGAACCTGTCTGACCTGCCTCTGGAAAAAGAGCAAAACGCAAGGGAAATGTTTCTCCTCCAAAGCTACAAGTTGCTGGGCTACAAGGCAAAGGAGAACTGAAAAGAAATGGAAGAAAATAGACACCGAGCAGGAATTTTCTGTTTCTTTTCCTTTGGTGACTCTTGCTAAGAAAAGGACCAGCAGCTCCACAGCCTGCAAAATGCATGGTATTTCATATGGCAACACTAGCCCTGCATTTGGGGGACAGGGCACCCACGACCTCTTTTTCGTTACTGCACCTAAACCCCTGTGCATTTCACACCTCCTTACAAGTAGAGGGAGAACGGGAACGACATAAGGCGAATACCTACTTGCCAATTTCTCTCAGCAATTTTGCCTAGTGATTGCGTACATGGGGTTTTGCATGCAGAAATTTCTGAAGAAGCCTTCCTGGCAAGTCCTGCAATTTCAAAAAGCCATTAAAGGACAAGGCCTCTGTTAACTCGATGCTGCTGTGCTTTTACGAAAGATCACTGCATGACACTAAACCATCTTTCCTTCCCCCACAGGGTTTCTAATCAAGGTAATAATAGGTAATGAAGCTAACTGACCATGGCAACGTACAATGCTGCTACGTTCCTTGTACAGTCCCTACCCAACCGGACAACAGGCCCGGGGATATCAATCTTATCAAGAGGTTGTTATGGAGAGGTGTATCCCCAGCGAGCGTACTGCGTATGCCTGCAGAAGAGGGTCATTCAGCGAACACGGGTGCGAGACCACTGACGACCACCAGAGACCCCTGAGGACCACCAACTCAAATCACTGAGCATGCGTGACGGGGAGGAGAAGATAGAAATGGATTCTAAGAAATTATTATCATAGGACTGCCTGTTCTTGGAAAAATAATGAATATGTATATTTTGAGTCTAGATAACCTGTGTGTTGGTAATCCCTGTATGCACGTTTGGTGGAGCTGTTTCCCCCGTGCATCCAGCGCTGCAATAAAGCAAACCTAGGGTAACTCGCGTCCGGTAGATTTCTTTTACAACCGCCTCACCTCCGCAGTGCCCGCACCGCCCCCCCTTCCCCCCCCCCCTCCCCCCAAAACCAACCATGAGTTCTTTGAGACAAAACAGGGGATTTGTGGCTTTCCAACAGTCTCTGACACCCCTTCAGCATCCTACCTGTCTGCACATCAGCACGCTCCCTGCCATCCTCGGGCTCAGGTGCTTTCGGCTGCAGCTGCCTCTGTGCTCACTGTTTGGCCACCACTCTTCTGTGGATTTCTCTCTGCCTTTGAGTCTGAGGACAACAACGTGGCATCCTCTGGGCTGTGGGAGGGGAAAAAAAATCCAGGTTGCTTCCTGTACGTGACTGCTACTTAGGCTACAGGCCGGCCAGATTTGTACAGAGAGCTTTAAACTAGATTTAGTGGGGGATGAGGAGGAGGGAAAGGAAGAAGAGGAGGAGGAGGAGCAAAAAGATGATGAGGAAGACCAGGAGAAGAATAAACTGGAGAAAGGGGAAGGGGGAGGAGGAAAAGTAAGATCGGGGGGAAGAAGAACAGGAGGGGGGAAACCAGGAAGAAAACGAACAGCAGCTCTCCTCAATCATGCAGGCCCCTTCACGGGTGTCTCACAGGCACCCTGAACATCACGCACAGGGTCTTCCCTGAGAAGGAGCAAAGGTGGACGAATGGGCCAGATGTGGGTGGATGCAAGGGGCGTGGGGGGGGAAGCAGGGTGGAAAAAAGGAGCAGGGAAGTCACAGTCTCAGAGGTTCATTCAAGTTGGAAAGGTCACCAGGAGGCCCCAGGCCTGCGTCCTGCGGCGCCAGGCAGCTCCAGCGAGGATGTCAGTCCATGATGCTGGGGGGGTTCCTCCAGTGGGGTCTAGAAAGCCTCCGAGGATGGAGGCCTGAAACAGCGTTGCTTAACAGCATCGCCTTGGCCGCTATTTGAACGGTTGTGGCTGTAGCAGCATGGCTCCCTCCCCACCATCGTCTGTTCACATTGCTCTAAATAGCTTCGCAACATCAGCAAACATTGCCGCCTGATGCTCTCTCCCTTTACAAGTCTTCCAAGGAGACATGAAACAACACAGGGTGTGCTGCAGGTCTGCGAGGGACCCCAGCAGGATCTCCCTTGACCGCGAGAGTTGCTAGTTATTCCGGGTGGGTGTGAAGATGCAGGGAAGTGGAATCAAAGAAGCCGTTTGGGTTGGCAGGAGAGACAGCGGCTTCAACAAAGCAGCTTCAGCAGCAGCTAGCAAGGAGGAGTTGTGGAAGGAGCTGCATGCTCCGCAACACTGGCACCTGCCTGAACCTGTCTGACCTGCCTCTGGAAAAAGAGCAAAACGCAAGGGAAATGTTTCTCCTCCAAAGCTACAAGTTGCTGGGCTACAAGGCAAAGGAGAACTGAAAAGAAATGGAAGAAAATAGACACCGAGCAGGAATTTTGTGTTTCTTTTCCTTTGGTGACTCTTGCTAAGAAAAGGACCAGCAGCTCCACAGCCCGCAAAATGCATGGTATTTCATATGGCAACACTAGCCCTGCATTTGGGGGACAGGGCACCGACGACCTCTTTTTTGTTACTAGCACCTAAACCCCTGTGCATTTTCACAACCTCCTTACAAGTAGAGGGAGAACGGGAACGACATAAGGCGAATACCTACTTGCCAATTTCTCTCAGCAATTTTGCCTAGTGATTGCGTACATGGGGTTTTGCATGCAGAAATTTCTGAAGAAGCCTTCCCGGCAAGTCCTGCAATTTCAAAAAGCCATTAAAGGACAAGGCCTCTGTTAACTCGATGCTGCTGTGCTTTTACGAAAGATCACTGCATGACACTAAACCATCTTTCTTCCCCCACAGGGTTTCTAATCAAGGTAATAATAGGTAATGAAGCTAACTGACCATGGCACAACGTACAATGCTGCTAACGTTCCTTGTACAGTCCCTACCCAACCGGACAACAGGCCCGGGGATATCAATCTTATCAAGAAGGTTGTTATGGAGAGGTGTATCCCCAGCGAGCGTACTGCGTATGCCTGCAAGAAGAGGGTCATTCAGCGAACACGGGTGCGAGACCACTGACGACCACCAGAGACCCCTGAGGACCACCAACTCAAATCACTGAGCATGCGTGACGGGGAGGAGAAGATAGAAATGATTCTAAGAAATTATTATCATAGGACTGCCTGTTCTTGGAAAAATAATGAATATGTATATTTTGAGTCTAGATAACCTGTGTGTTGCTAATCCCTGTATGCACGTTTGGTGGAGCTGTTTCCCCCGTGCATCCGCTGCAATAAAGCAAACCTAGGGTAACTCGCGCGTCTGGTAGATTTCTTTTACAACCGCCTCACCTCCGCAGTGCCCGCACCGCCCCCCCTTCCCCCCCCCCAAAAAAAAACCAACCATGAGTTCTTTGAGACAAAACAGGGGATTTGTGGCTTTCCAACAGTCTCTGACACCCCTTCAGCATCCTACCTGACTGCACATCAGCACGCTCCCTGCCATCCTCGGGCTCAGGTGCTTTCGGCTGCAGCTGCCTCTGTGCTCACACTCTTTGCCACCACTCTTCTGTGGATTGTTCTCTCTGCCTTTTGAGTCCAGAGGACAACAACGTGGCATCCTCTGGGCTGCGGAGGGGAAAAAAAATCCAGTTGCTTCCTGTACGTGACTGCTACTTAGCTACAGGCCGGCCAGATTTGTACAGAGAGCTTTAAAACTAGATTTAGTGGGGGATGAGGAGGAGGGAAAGGAAGAAGAGGAGGAGGAGGAGCAAAAAGATGATGAGGAAGACCAGGAAAGAATAAACTGGAGAAAGGGGAAGGGGAGGAGGAAAAGTAAGATCGGGGGGCAGAAGAACAGGAGGAGGAAAACCAGGAAGAAACGAACAGAGCAGCTCTCCTCAATCATGCAGGCCCCTTCACGGGTGTCTCACAGGCACCCTGAAACATCACGCACAGGGTCTTCCTTGAGAAGGACCAAAGGTGGACGAATGGGCCAGATGTGGGTGGATGCAAGGGGCGTGGGGGGGAAGCAGGGTGGAAAAAAAGGAGCAGGGAAGTCACAGTCTCAGAGGTTCATTCAAAGTTGGAAAGGTCACCAGGAGGGCCCCAGGCCTGCGTCCTTGCGGCGCCAGGCAGCTCCAGCGAGGATGTCAGTCCATGATGCTGGGGGGTTCCTCCAGTGGGGTCTAGAAAGCCTCCGAGGATGGAGGCCTGAAACAGCGTTGCTTAAACAGCATCGCCTTGGCCGCTATTTGAACGGTTGTGGCTGTAGCAGCATGGCTCCCTCCCCACCATCGTCTGTTCACATTGCTCTAAATAGCTTCGCAAACATCAGCAAAACATTGCCGCCTGATGCTCTCTCCCTTTACAAGTCTTCCAAGGAGACACGAAACAACACAGGGTGTGCTGCAGGTCTGCGAGGGACCCCAGCAGGATCTCCCTTGACCGCGAGAGTTGCTAGTTATTCCGGGTGGGTGTGAAGATGCAGGGAAGTGGAATCAAAGAAGCCGTTTGGGTTGGCAGGAGAGACAGCGGCTTCAACAAAGCAGCTTCAGCAGCAGCTAGCAAGGAGGAGTTGTGGAAGGAGCTGCATGCTCCGCGACACTGGCACCTGCCTGAACCTGTCTGACCTGCCTCTGGAAAAAGAGCAAAACGCAAGGGAAATGTTTCTCCTCCAAAGCTACAAGGCAAAGGAGAACTGAAAAGAAATG
>NW_026562142.1:0-81188 GCF_028858705.1 Grus americana
GCAGCTGCAGGCATCTGTCCAGCTTGGCCGGGCTCACTGGAACGGGCTTCCTTCAGCTCTGAGAAATGCCCGCCTGTGAGACAGTCACCGTATGAGAAGTTCTCTGGCAGTTTCCCGTCAGCAAAGCTGGCCGGAACTCTGCTCTACCTGTGATCTTGCGAAGCGCTGAGACATCGGAGAGTTACAAAGAATAGGCTGTATGTCTGAGGGCATTTTGAAATGACCAGGAAATGCTGGCATGTGGATAACCTGCATACAAATGGGTGCTTTGAGTTAAAGCCTTAATTTAACATACATGTGGGTATCTCACAGTTTTTTCAGAAAACAAAGGTATTTCTTTTTTTCGGTACACTTACATGAATCAGTAGGTAGATTAGAAAACAATCATGGTGACTTTTCCCTCACACCAACCCCAATGTTGTCTTGGAAACAAAGGTAACAAAGGAACAAACCTCTGTGAGATACATAAAACTCACAGGAAAAAGGCAGGAATGCCTTGGAAAAAGAATCAAACTACTAGGACCACATGTTTTTGTGAATCCAGATTTTTCTCTTGAGAAAACCCTTCTGTGTTTTTCATTTGGCTAATCTGAATGCTTTAATTCCATGTTTTATGACCTGCTGTTCTCCTCAGTAATGCATCAGAGTTTAAGAAGACTTTGCAAAGGGAGTTAGCGATGGCTGGGGAGACACCGCCAGCATCCTCAGTCCTCTGCCTGGAAGAGCATATTCCTTCCCCATGTCAAACTGAGCTTCTTAAACATCTTTCAGCTGAGTCTCTTCTTCATAGGAAGACACCTGCTACTGCAGTGCTGCTTGCTTGGAGCTCACATCCTGCAAGTGCGCCCCGCAAGAAGTCTTGATGCTCTGGGAAGGTGGGAAATGCAAAGGGAAGGCTCAGTTCCCCAGGCAGCAAGAGCATTGCTCTGCTTCTGCGCCAGGGCTTGCAGGGGAGAGGGAAGCATTGCAGGGCTGGGATCAGAGCGAATGGGCCCCGGCTGGATTTGTAAGCTGTCAGAAATCCAAGTGACAGAGCAGGAAACTTAGGAAAGCTGAATAATTCAGGACTCATGGAGAAGTTACAAGTGTCTGACCTGTTCAGAAAAAGTGGGTATCGTCAGGACATGACCCAATTTTAATCACCTTCTTCTCTGTATGACTGAAAACTGCATGAAGCCGTTTGATTGCTTGCATAAACATGTCTTTTAGCACCCTGAAAACTTGTGGTTGATGCAGAGACTGCTGCTCATCTGTCTTGTTAAGAAGTCCCATGGATGCATCAGTATTACTCGATTCCTTGACGGACAGAAGCCTGTTTTAATTTTGATGGGATTCACCCTTCGCCATGTAAAAATGAATGATTCAGATCTAAATATATTCTCCCAGATCTTTGTGTGTGGACACAGTATCAAGAGATGAGCTCTTACACATGAGGAATGCTGGGATTAATGTCTCTCACTAAGGTCTAAAAATCAAGCCATGCCTTGCCTTGCTTTGTTTTGATTGCCTCTCTGTGCCCAGCCCAGCCTTGCTTTCTCTTCCCCTTTTTCGTCCCTCTCCTCCTTTTCACCCTATGTCTTCTTAATGTTCTTACATTCAATGCAGCTCCTACAAGATCTGGACAAGGAACGTAAGCAAGACTGTTCTTAAAGGGGCTAGTATTGATCCATTCTCTTCCTTTTCTCTCATCTCTCACCAGATATTCTAGGTAATAAAATCACCTCTAAAAAAAGAAAGTCAAGTTTCTGTTATCCATGTGACAAAACCCAGACATTCAGGCTCAAGGATTCTGTTCTCTCCTCCCTTTACAAACCTCCCTGCAGCAAGCAACCCATGTTAGATTGCCAAACGTTCATGCATATCTTGGTCAAGCTTGCCTAACCCTGCAATCACGTGTCTGCTGATGTTTGTAATCTTTCTCCAGGCTTGGAGTGTACGTGATGGTGGACAAGCCATCAGCATCCTCTAAGAGCTGTGGTTTGGCTTGCTCTGCATAGGGAAAATGCCCCAAAGAAAAGGCTTGGAGAACCACACCGTTGGATCTGGATTCATTCTCCTGGGATTTTCTGAGCACTCCAGCCTGCAGGGCCTGTGCTTCACCATATTCCTGCTCATCTACCTCGTGGCTCTCACAAGGAACAGCCTGATTGCACTCATCACAGTGCTGGACTCAAGCCTCCACAGCCCCATGTATTTCTTCCTGAGGAACCTGTCCTTCCTGGAGATCTGCTCCACGTCAGTCACTCTGCCAAAAATGCTGGTGGGTTTCCTGATGGAAGACAGCAGGATCTCCTTCCTTGGCTGTGCTGCCCAGCTCTATTTCCTGGTTTTGCTGGGCAGCATCGAATGCCTTCTCCTGGCTGCCATGGCCTACGACCGCTACATAGCCATCTGTGACCCCCTGCACTACACCCTCATCATGAGCAGGGGTGTCTGCATCAGACTGCTGGTGGGGTCGTGGGTGGTCATCGTACCAGTGCAAGTAGGACAGACCTACCAGGTGTTCACTTTGCCCTTCTGTGCATCCCTGGACCTTTCGCCACTTTTTCCCCCCTCTGCTGGAACTGGCCTGTGCAGACACTTTCTGGAACCAAGTGATGCTGTACACCATCATCCTGGTCTTTGCGATCCTTCCCTTCTCCTTCATAGTTATTTCTTACATTAAAATTATCAGGGCAATTCTGAGAATACCTTCAGTTCTGGGCAGACACAAAGCCTTTTCCACCTGCTCTTCACACCTCGGGGTGGTGACGCTCTTCTATGGCTCAGCCACAGTTGTCTACTTAAAGCGACGGTCAAGGGATTCTGTAGACCCTGACAAGTACCTTGCCCTGTTCTACACAATTGTGACCCCCATGTTTAACCCTGTCACCTATAGCCTGAGGAACAGGGAAGTGAGAATTGCCTTGAAGAGACTCCTATGGACAAAGTGATACTACAGAGTATGTAAAATAGCCCCAAATAGTCCCAAATGCCCCACTGGGGTACGTGGTTGTCTGAAAAAAGGCATCCCACATTTGCCCCAAAAAACCCCACATGTCCAGCTTGGCTTCCATCCTCCTCAAGAAGGGGGAAGGTGGCCTGAGGCATTCCTGGTATGTCATGCCCCACCGTGATTAATGCAAACAGCTCCTTCAAGCTCTGTCTGACCAATGTAAAGTTAAAGGGAAATAGCCGAATCGTGGTCAGTAGTCAAGGAGGCCCAAAGTGTGACACAACCGATGAAGAGATGACTACCCTCAGGTTTGAGAAATCACTTGCTAGACCCCATGGACTGTCTAGAGTGTCACTGCATGGAATCAACCTAAAAACATTAAAAGACATGAAGGTCATCTTCCCCTGCTATGATGTCTTGCACTGAGTTGTGTAATGTTTCACTAACTTGACAGAAAGAATAAAAAAAAAAGTCACCGGGGGGAAAGTCCAGCACTGGCATAGAGTTCCAGGGACCCGTGGAGTGTCTTTTTGCCATGGTTTAATACCAGTCGGCAACTAAGCACCACACAGCAGCTTGCTCACTCCCCACCCTGGTGGGACAGGAGAGACTCGGAAGGGTAAAAGTGAGAAAACTGGGGGGCTGAGATAAAGGCAGTTTATTAGGTAAAGCAAAAGCCGTGCACACAAGCAAAGCAAAACAAGGAATTCCTCCATCACTTCCCATCAGCAGGCAGGTGTTCAGCCATCTCCAGGAAAGCAGGGCTCCATCACGCGCAATGGTTACTTGGGAAGACACACACCGTCACTCCCAATGCCCTCTCCTTCCTTCTTTTTCCACCAGCTTTTATGGCTCAACACGATGTCATATGGTATGGAATATCCCTTGGTCAGGTGAGGTCAGCTGTCCCAGCCGTGTCCCCTCCAAACTTCTCGCTGGTGGGGTGGTGCGAGAAGCAGAAAAGGCCTTGACATCGTGCAAGCACTGCTCAGCAGTAACTAAACCATCCCTGTGTTATCAACACTGTTTTCAGCACACATCCAAAAACGAAGCCCCATGCAAGCTACTATGGAGAAAATTAACTCCGTCCCAGCCAAAACCAGCACACGCATTTATGTGCTGAATCTGCTTTGCCAGTCTGAAACTGTCTCTTTAAAAAATGAGCCAGTGGGGGGTTGTAGCCCAAATGCCTATGCAGCATGAAGTGGGTTTCCCCAAACGGAGCAGCTTTGCACAATGTCTGCTCCACGAGGGGAAATATCTCAGCCTGCAATTGCAAATGGCTGATGCTGTGGAGGACAAATGTGTTTCCTGAGACAATATTCGATAAGCAAACAATACAAAAAGATTGGGAAGGTGAATGGGTAGGACAGAAACAGGAAAATTGCCCATCCACTGGAGCTCTGCAGAAGGAGGCTGGAGTGGTGCCCAGCATGAGGTGCTACAGTGGGATCAGCACCTAGACAAGACTTTTGTAGGGAAGGCTTTGCAAAGGAATAGCCTGACCTCACCCACCTGAAAAATAGACCCCGGGCAGCGTATTGAAGTGATGGTGAGATATGTCCCGGGGTAAAAGACCTTTGATGAGAGAAGGCTGGAGAGCTTTGGGTTGCAGAGATTGGAGGTAGTCCTCTGGCAATCTGAGTAGACTAAGCTTTGGAAAGGAGGAAAATAAAGACGCTCTCAAGGACGTTTAAGGAATTAGTGGTCCTGTCACTAATAACACGAACAGCACAGTGCTGTAAGGGAATTCCTTCTTTTTCTTCATTAGGATTAATCAAAGCACTTCAATTTCATTCCCAACATTCATTTCTACTTTACAAAAGAGCCATAAGTTCTCAGCAGTTAGCCTCTGGCATGAAGTTCTTAAAACGCAGTGCTGCTTCTCTCACTGTTACCATTTCAATATTACACTTCTTAGACAGTATTGCCCTTAAATTATCCCTGCTTCATCTCTCTCCTCCCTGTTGTGTGGAGGAGAGGGAGGTGGAAGAGGGGAGCTGTTGCTTTTTTAGCCACAGGCGGCCAAGGGACAGACCCCAGCTTATGCAAAAGCACAAAGGAAGACAACATTTCCATGTGGTGTACGCTAACACAACACCGCTACCTGCATTTCCAGTCTCTGATGTGCTAACTGTGCGGCAGGGAGCCTGGAAGCTCTGAGCTCCCTTCATCTGCCCTGCAATTCAGCATGTAAAATGAAACTAACCTCCTCAAAGAGATTCTTCTGGTTCTCTTCAGAACCTACAGCACCACATTTGCCAGGAGACTGGCCAGGACAGGGAAAGTGGACTCGCATTCCTCTGCACAGAAAGCTTAGGTGTTCCTGGGAAGCTCGGGAGGCATGGCATACCGATTCCTGGGTTCAAGGAGCCGCTCAAAGGCTTTGTGTCCATTTCCATAACGGTGGATTCAATGCCTGGCACACGTGCAGCCTCTGTACTGGGATGCTGATGTCTATGGAGCAACCTGCTCCGACCTCCAAGCTGGCCCTGCTTGGAACCAAAGGTAGAACTAGAGACCTCCTGAGTACAGGAGCATTCCACCCTGAATCGTCCTATGACCCCCTGCTGCAGAGACCCCCACCTCCAGCTGAATCCTTTCTCCTGGGGCACACTGCAAGGCACAGGCTTATGGAAGGGTTGTTGGGAAAGGGAGCGCTGGGATCTCTGGTCCAGCCTCCCAGCAAAGGGTGGGGTATCGCCAGTCCCACAGTCAGCTTGGCTGGAAACTGAAGACCTCCAAAGATGGAGATCACAGAGAGTTCTGGGTGTCCTGCTGCCATCAGCAGCACCCTCTGTTCACTCTTTCTGAAGGCCCAGTGTGAAGGTCCCAGGAGGAAACTTGTGGCTGTTGCCTCTGCCAGGATTCAGCTGCCTTTGAGTGCCCTGCTCCTCACCTTCAGCAGACTAAAGAGACCCAGTTCCTTCTGCCTCTCCACACGGCTCGTGCTTTAGGCCCCAACTCTCATCACAACAAACTGCCTCTGGACATTCTCCAGTTTCTCCATCCACCTTTCAAAATGGGAAACCCACTGGCTCATATGGCATCCATCATAACCCCATGCCCTTCTCCTCAGCCAGGCACGTCATGGTCCTCATGCATGCAGTTTATTCTGCTCCAGATGCAGACCTTGCCTTTCTGTTGGCCAAAGGCACAAGGGTTTGAAGGTCCTGGACCTGTTCCGACATGAAATCACCCAGATCCTCAGGCTCCCCTGCTCAGATGTCCACCTCAGTGAGGCTGGGTTTATTGTGGTTAGTGTCTGTTTAGCATTTGGTGTTTTGTTTTCATTGTGGTGTCCTGTGTGCAGATCTTCAGGGCCGTGCTGAGGATCCCCTCTGAGCAGGGACGGCACAAAGCCTTTTCCACGTGCCTCCCTCACCTGGCCGTGGTCTCCCTGTTTAGCAGCAGTACCGTGTTTGCCCACCTGAAGTCCCCCCAATCTCCTCCCCATCTCTGGATCTGGTGGTAGCTGTTCTGTACTCTGTGGTACCTCCAGTAGTGACACACTATTTACAGCATGAGGAACCGGGAGCTCAAGGATGCCCTTGAGAAAATGATTCCAAGGACATTTTGCTGTAGTGACAGAATTACCACCTCTGTCCACAAATGATTCCCAGTGTATCTGATTCCAGCTTTTGTTTGTTTGTTTGTTGTGAGGTTGGGTTTTTGGGGGTTTTTTTTGGTTTGGTTTCATTTGGTTTAAATATCATTATAATATCATTATAATTATCATGCTGTTGATATTTTTCATTCATGGTTTTTATGTTTCTTTCTTCACAAATATTTGCATTTACGTCACTGTATCTGAGTCATGTACCAACTTTGCATGTATAAGTGAGCCTGGCTGCCTTTATAAAAGTATGTTTAACACTGCTCAGAGTTAGCGTGACTCGTAGCATCTCCATAATACAGTGGGATCTCCCCGGTGCAGTGCTTTCTGTCCGGGCTCTTTCTCCAAAGAGGCATGAGGAACTGCCCCACTGAAATTCCTCTTCCTCCATGTGTTTGGGAGCAAAAAGCTCAGCGTCTCTTTGTGACCTTTTAGAGACGAGACGTCGGACTGGATTTATGCGTCACCAGTCGGTGTCTGATGACAGGTAAGATGGTGAGTGTAACTGAGGGGTGTGCCCAGGGCTCTCACACAGGTGACATTAAGGACACCCATCGTCTAGGAGAGGAATCTGGAGCTGCCTGGAGGGCGCAGTGGTTCTCCAGGAGCGGCATGTTCCCAGGGTTGAGTGGGTATGGAAGAGGTCGGCAAAGATGGGGTTGAGGCCTAAAGTACAGGACATGTGCAGACCTCCTCGGGGCACTCTCCAGTTCCTCCCCACCTCTCGACAGCAGCAATTCCCACAGAGGGACACACCGGTCCAGATGTCACCACACCACGGCTCACTGCAGGGGGATGAAAACTCAAGATGTCTGGGGTGGCAGAGCTTCTCCTACCACGGCCTCAGATGCAGTTGACCTTGTTCACGCTGAGCACGCACCACTGCCTTGTATGGTGTCCCTTGTAGTGCCTACAGCACAGAGGACCCAAATCCTTGCCTGCTAGCCAAATCATTGTATTCCCTTCCCTGCATGCAGTAGTCATGCCACTCTCCTCGAGCTGCCTTTCCCTCTGGACACCTATCAGACAACTTAATGCAATTTCTGGTGCAATGATTGTGAGGCTTTTGGGGAGTCAGCAGTCCTAGGATGAAAGCAAGCACACATTCAAAATTCACCAGGATTCACACGATTTTGAAGGCTTTTGGAAGATGCTGGTATGAACATGTATCACAGTTTCTGCAGGGGCTATGGGAAAGCCCATACGTACAGTAGTGATGTCTCCAGGAGCTGATCTTAAACTCTCCATCTATCCAGGAGCTGGCCCTGGGATTCCCTCATCCTTCCAGTTACCCCATGGAGAAACACATACACACAGACAAACACACACACACACACACAGAGTCATGTATTTGGTAGCGGGAGGGCTACAGGGGGTGGCTTCTGCGAGAAGCTGCTAGAAGCTTCCCCTGTGTCCGATAGAGCTGATGCCAGCCGGCTCCAAGACGGACCCAATGCTGGCCAAGGCCAAGCCTATCAGCAACTGTGGCAGTGCCTCTGTGATAACATATTTAAGAAGGAAGAAAAAGAGAGCGACTGAGACTATTTGAGAGGAACAACTCTGCAGACACCAAGGTCAGTGCAGAAGGAGGGGGAGGAGGTGCTCCAGGCGCCAGAGCAGATTCCTTTGCAGCCCATGGAGGTTGATGGTGGAGCAGATATCCACCTGCAGCCCACGGACGACCCCACGCCGGAGCAGGTGGAGACACCTGAAGGAGGCTGTGACCCTGTGGGAAGCCAGCGCTGGAGCAGGCTCCTGGCAGGACCTGTGGACCCATGAAGAGAGGAGCCAGCGCTGGAGCGGTTATTCTGTCAGGACTTGTGACTCCGCTGGGGGACCCATGCTGGAGCAGTCTGTTCCTGAAGGATTGTACCTCGTGGAAGGGACCCACGCTGGAGCAGGTCATGAAGAAATGTAGCCTGTGGGAAGGACTCAAGCTGGAGAAGTTCATGGAGGATTGTCTCCTGGGAGAGGGACCCCACGCTGGAGCGGGGGAAGCATGAGGAGTCCTCCATGAGGAGAAAGGAGGGGCAGAGACAATGTGTGATGAACTGACCACAACCCCCATTCTCCATCCCCCTGTTCCGCTGAGGGGGAGGAGGTAGAGAAATCGGGAGTGAAGTTGAGCCCGGCAAGAAGGGAGGTGTGGGGGAAAGGTGTTTTGAGATTTGGTTTTATTTCTTATTACTCTGTTTCGCTTAGTAAGAATTTGGATTATTTTTTTCTAAGTTGAGTCTGTTTTGCCCGTGATGGTAAATGGTGAACGATCTCTCCCTGTCCTTATCTCAACCCACAAGCCTTTTGTTATCTTTTCTCTCCCCTGTCCAGCTGAGGAGGGGGAGTGATAGAGAGGCTTTGGTGGGAACTCGGCATCCAGCTGGGGTCAACCCACCACAACGGCTCTCTCCATCGCCAAATCACAGAACCATTGAGGCTGGAAGGCAGCCAGCTTCCACCTTCTCTGGGCTTCCTCTTCATGCTTGATTTTTGTCAGGAGCTCCTTTCTTACCCAGTCCAGCCTCCTGCAATGTTGCTTGACTTCCTGCATGTCTGGGTGTACTGTTATGAAGCTTGAAGAGGAGATCCTTGTCTAGCAAACAGCTCTTCCCTCTTCTCTGCAGGACCCTAAACCATGGGATTCTTCCAAGCAGGTTCCTCAGCACGCCAAAGCTGTCTCTCCTCAAGTCCTGCTCTTTGCCTTGTTCCCTTCTTTCAGGAACCTCAACTCTACTTTCTCGCGCCCGATATTCCATCCCTGACCAGCTCTTCCTTGTTTCGACGGATGACGTCCTGAAGGACCGCCCCCCTCACTGGCTCCTCAGTCACCGTTCTCAGGAAGGTGTTGTCAATGAACTCCAGAAACCTCCTGGATGGCTTTCACCTTGCTGTTTTGCCCATTCAGTCAATACTGGGATAGTGCAGGTCTGCCATGAGGATCAGGGCCTGCAAACATGGGGCTTCTTCCAGGTGTCTGAAGAAGGCCTCATCTACTTCCTCTGCCTCATCAGGAGGTCCACAGCAGACACTCACCAACCACAGTGTTGCATTAGGGGCATTGCTGCGTCACGGGGCTGCATTAGGAGGAACATGGGCCCCTCAAACAACCTGCCTTATCATCCCCCTCAACTCACATTGGTGTGGCCTACACACATGGGTGTGTCCCAGGGTGTGGCTCCCTGTTTTGGAGAAGTAGGGAGAAGTGGGGAGTGTCAAGTGGAGGTCTGCCAAGGTGAGGCTTGGGACCTAGTGCACATGACCTGTGTGGGGTGGTCAAGGGACTGGGCGTTCTTTGGCCCAGCAGTGTGGAGGCTCCAGGCAGTACAGGAGTGGCCTGAGAGTGCTTGAAGAGTTGCTTCAGAGATGAGGGAGCTTCCCTTTGCAGTGAGATAGAGCATGAGAAAGAAGTAATGCCACAAAGTGCAGCTGAGGAGGCCTAGTCTGGACATGAAGAAACGTCACTCAAAGGGCAGTGCCGTGGTGTATGAAGTCACCCAGAGGGAAACTGGATCAGCCCAAGGCTTTGTGTTTCAAGGAACAGCCAGGGAGGGTGGAGAGATATCAGTAAAGGAAGGGAGATGCTGAGGTGAGAGCAAGGTGTGGTAGCAGGGTGGATGTCTACAGCCTGCAGAGAAAGAGGCAGCAGGCACCTCCGTGCCTGGCAAGATCATGGAGCAGATCCTCCTGGATGGATGCCCCATCCCTGGAAGGGTTTAAGACCAGGTTGGATGAGGCTTTGGGCAACGTGGTCTAGTGGAGGGTGTCCCTGCCCGCAGCAGGGCGGGTTGTAACTAGATGATCTTTGAGCTCCCTCCCAACCCAAACCATTCTATGATGATTCGAGGAGGAGGAGGAGGTACAGGTGTGGGACACCATAGGACGATGGCCTGCAGTGAAGAGGACAGAGGGATGAAGAAAGTCTGAAAAGCCCCCAACAGAGATGACCTCTTTCTCCCCTTGGCTATGGCTGTTGTCTCTGCCACTGGTGCCTATGAGGGAGCACCTTATCCTTACAGCACTAGAGTCTCATGGCCTCCCCTTCCCCACCCGGGAGACTGGGAGGTGTTGGACCCTGGTCCTGCCCTTGACATTGCCCATCCTCACATCAGACTGCCCCAGGAAGAGCCCTGAGCAATGTGTGAGGGACAGGATCTCCCTTCCCAGGGGCTGGGGGTCACAGCTTGTCCCTTTGACTTGATACAAGACATCCAGGATTACTCAGAATCTGTTCCACCTTTACATTGCCTTTGTCTACCTGTCATCTCTGCCTCCAGCTTTCTGCTCTAACCAGCCCCTGGGGAGGCTTCGTCAGTAATGGTCCTCGGTGGGACCTGTTAACACTCCAAGAAACTTTGGAGTTTGCATCTGACTTGGACTTCTGGAGAGGTTCTTCAATTTCCTCTCAGTGTCTGAGGTTGAGGGACCAAACCTTCCCTCAGAGGGGTCATTAAAGTGCCTTGGGCTGGTCCTCTGCTGTTGATCTGGGCTGGGCTCCTGAGATGGAGGGAGCTCATGGCAAGCGGGCAGCGCTGCAGAGAGACAGCTCTGCCCAGGAGCAGCTCCTCTGCAAAGCGCAGCAGGGCTGAGGGCACTGCCTGCAGGCAGCGAGAGGAAGAGAACGACTAAAGGCAGATGGGACTGGGAGGATGCTGAGAGCTCAAAAGAGGAGAAATCTTCACGGCCCTTGACACAGTAAGTCTCTGGGTGCAGGACAACGCAGCTGCAGTTCATGGAGGGATCTCCTAAAGCTGGCATAACCCACAGCCTATGGAATCTCTCTCTTCTACAGAGCAGGAGGACGAGCTCCAGAGCAGGGTTTTCCTGCTGCACCATCAGAGGGACAGGGCATGAGAGGGACAGGGACGGCTGCAGGGTGTGAAGGTGGGTGTACAGCCCAGGGGTGCCCAGGACTGTTCTTCAGAGCAGGGTCTCTGTGCCCCAGGGGTCTCATGTGCCATGACAGGGACTCTGCCACCTGCCAGGGTCAGCACTCAGCCTGACCAGGGAGCTCCCCACGGCGTTACACACCATGGAGAAGGAGTGGGTGGAAGAAGTGACCCCCAACAGGGTAGGATCCTTCTGATATTGACTGAGAGGGTGCTGTGTAGGCAGGGCTGGTTAGTGCTCCAGATCACCACGAGGAAAATGGCGGAGGCAGCATTTCAAGAGGAAGGTCAAGGCAGGGACTACCTTCTCAGCTGTCTCCTAAGGGAAAGGGGAGAGGAGCTGACAAGTTTGAAGAAGTCACTGAGACTCCTGAACCCTTACACTGAGGGATCAACACAGCTGCCAGAAGCCTCCTAAGTGCCTTCACCCACTCCTCTACCAGCAGACAGCACCACCATCACCTTTGCTTGCAGCATCAGTGCTTCTCTGACCTACTCCTGCGGAGCTGCTAACAGGGAGATGCCCTGGGCAGAGCCCTGCTGCCAGGAGGTGCCTTCAGGGCAGAGCTGAGCACAGAGCAGGTGGGAGCACAGTCTGTGAGCACTGACAGGGAGGAGACTTGGAGACAGAGAAACGGCTCCCAGCAGGGACAACTCCAGGGAGCAGAGAGCCAGGCCACCCCCCGGGGCATCACTCTCTGCTCAGCTGCTTAGAGAAAGAGAGAAGAGTTGTGAGAAATGGACTTTGAAACTGAATTCTTCCGAGCTCAAAAACATCCAGTTTCTTCTTCAAGTATATTGTGCATGAGATCACCTCTGATGAAGAAAGTTGCAATAACTACAGGGCACCAGCATGGTGACCATCAGGTCACTCGTGGGCAGACCAGCTCTCCTGACTCTGCATTAGGGATCAGGGAGCCCTTTTGTCCCTCAGGGCTCACCAGTGTCCAGGCTGAGAGCAAGGTGAAAGATGAGGATTTCTGCCCCTTCAGAGAAAGTGCCCTCACTCAGCAGCACAAACCTGAGCTCATAAAGAGGATTTAAATAAAGATCCCTCCCAAAAAAGAGAAGTAATTTTGAGGGGATTTTTTGGAAAAAAGCATAGGACTGGCTCAAAGAAGTCTGCCCTGACTTGTCAATGTCGTCTTTCAACAGTTCCCCAAGCCCAGAGTGAACAAATGTCCAACAGCAGCTCCATCACCCAGTTCCTCCTCCTGGCATTCGCAGACACACGGGAGCTGCAGCTCTTGCACTTCGGGCTCTTCCTGGGCATCTACCTGGCTGCCCTCCTGGGAAACGGCCTCATCATCACTGCCATAGCCTGTGACCACCACCTCCACACCCCCATGTACTTCTTCCTCCTCAACCTCTCCCTCCTCGACCTGGGCTCCATCTCCACCACTCTCCCCAAAGCCATGGCCAATTCCCTCTGGGACACCAGGGCAATTTTCTATGCAGGATGTGCTGCACAGCTCTTTCTGTTTGTTTTTTTCGTTTCAGCAGAGTATTGTCTTCTCACTGTCATGGCCTATGACCGCTACGTTGCCATCTGCAAACCCCTGCACTACGGGACCCTCCTGGGCAGCAGAGCTTGTGCCCACATGGCAGCAGCTGCCTGGGGCAGTGGGTTTCTCTATGCTCTGCTGCACACGGCCAATACATTTTCCCTACCCCTCTGCCACGGCAATGCTGTGGACCAGTTCTTCTGTGAAATCCCCCAGATCCTCAAGCTCTCCTGCTCTGACTCCTACCTCGGGGAAATTGGGCTTCTCATGGTTAGTGGCATTTTACTCTTTGGATGTTTTGTTTTCATTGTGGTGTCCTATGTGCAGATCTTCAGGGCCGTGCTGAGGATCCCCTCTGAGCAGGGACGGCACAAAGCCTTTTCCACGTGCCTCCCTCACCTGGCTGTGGTTTCCCTGTTTGTCACAACTGGCACGTTTGCCTACCTGAAACCCCCCTCCATCTCCTTCCCATCATTGGACCTGGTGGTGTCACTTCTGTACTCGGTTGTACCTCCAGCTGTGAACCCCCTCATCTACAGCATGAGGAACAAGGAACTAAAGGATGCCTTGAGGAATCTGTTTGAATACATGCTCCTTCAGCATCCATAAGGTGCCCATCGTCTTCATAGGACTTCCAGGCTATCTCAAGGAAAGCCATGACTATATTTTCTTCATATCTGTAGTTTTTTGCTGTGGATTTTTTTCCTTTGTTTGTACTCCTGATAATATTGTTTCCTTTTCAAGACTTCCATTCCTGGCCTCCTACTTCTTTTCTTCTGACCCAAAGACATCATGTACATGTGGTGTCAGGCTCCCTGTGTAGGCAAACTCAATAAAGAAATCAGCAGAACAATGATTTGTCTCAGCTCCCATCTCTTTTATCTCCTCTGGAGCTGGGGGTGCAGCGCCAATATGCAGGAGGGCTTTTGGAGCCAGGAGCTCAGCTGCTTCATGGAAGAGCAGCCCCAGTGGCCCTTGGGGTTGCTCCTCCCTGCCTCAGTGCACAGACCCTTTCTGCCAGGTGCCAGTCAGGGCTGCTACTTCCCTGGAGCCACGGCCATGGACAACAGCAGGATGTGATCTTTTCAGTGCGGATCTCTCCTCACTGCCACGTTGTCCTGCTGTGCCCTTGTATTTGTGTTAGCCCTAGAGTCTTGTGTAAGGAGAGACAGTCCTGTTGTCTCCTCAGGGGCATCCCTGTGGCTGCAGGCAGGAGCAGGTAATGTGCACCACTGTGTCAGAGCTGGCGTCCCTACTATCCCCACCGTGACCAGAGGGGCTCCTCAGGGCAGGGTCGGAAGAGCAGGTTCCAAAGCTGGTTCCAGGAATACACCCAAGGAGCTGTTCCCTGAAAAGGCCTCTTGATGTTCTGGGTTTCTTGACAGATACACAAGGACAAACTCAGAGTCCCAGGATGATCTGTTAGGGACCAAGGGCTGGACCCAGAGTTCCCTTCTTGGTGGCACATTGTGCTGGTTTCGCCTGGGGTAGAGTTAATTTTCTCCATAGTAGCTAGGATGGGGCTGTGGTTTGGATTTGTGCTGAAGACAGTGTTGATAATACAGGGATGGTTTTGTTATTGCTGAGCAGGGCTTACATGGAGTCAAGGCCTTTTCTGCTTCTCACACCAGCCCACCAGCGAGTAGGTTGGGGTGCATAAGATGTTGGGAGGGAAGACAGCCGAGACAACTGACCCCGACTGACCAAAGGAATATTCCATATCGTATGACACCATGCTCAGCATGTAAACTGGCGGAAGAAGAAGGAGGAAGGGGACATTTGGAGTGATAGTGTTTGTCTTTCCAAGTAACCATTCTGCGTGATGGGGCTCTGCTTTCCTGGAGATGGCTGACCACCTGCCTGCTGATGGGAAGCGGTGAATTAATTCCTTGTGCAGCTTTTGCTTTACCTATTAAACTGTCTTTATCTCAACCCACGAGTTTTCTCTTTTACTCTTCATATTGTCTCCCCCATCCCGCCGGGGGAGGTGGGGAGGGAGCAAGCATCTGTATGGGGCTCAGTTGCCGGACAGGGTTAAACCATGGCACACATGCCTAAGCAGACAACAACTGGTCTTTGACTTATCTGCCGGGCACTGTTCCCACCTGCAGCGGGGCTGATGGCAGATGCCATCCTGGAGAGGAATCGGGAGCTGCCAGAAGTCAGGGGATCTCCAGGGACAGTGCGTGAGCCTGGGTGGGCAACTCATAAAATGAGTGACCATCCAAGGTAATGTGTCCCACTGGAAAAGGTGAGCCTGAGGAGACCATGGGATGACAAGGGCCCTGCAATGCCAGGAGAGGCTGTGAGGAGCTTGCAGCCAAAGGGACATGGGACTGGAGAGTGGTTCAGGACACTCTCTTGGAAAGCCCATGGGATGGATCTAGTGCAGCCCTCCCCCGCCCTTTGTGCCATTGGAGACACCCACTGGTCCTGCCATCACTTTGGTCAGTTGGGGTCAGCTGTCCCGGCTGTGTCCCCTCCCAAATTCCTCTGCACCCCTAGCCTACCCTCTGGTGGTTTGGTGTGAGAAGCAGAAAAGTCCTTGAATTAATTGCAGAAGAAGAAATCTTGATCTTCCCCTGTACTTGGACTGCCAGTACTTTGTCCGTGATCCTGTGTATTTAATCTCCTGAATCTTGCCACCTCTGCTGACAAAATGACTAGGTCTAAAGGCATTTCTCAGCAGGCTATCTGGACCTATGCCCTTCCTGTTGCTCTCCAGTCTCCCCCTCTCCTTACTCCTTGCTCAGTCAGATCCCTCTCAACTACCCAGGTGCTGCTTTGAGCTTCAGGGAGTTAGAGGCCTGCCCTTGTCTTTCGGCAGTCTAGTTATCTCTTCAGCCCACTCCTTCATTCTCTTTATATCTCTCATTTCGCATCTATCTCTCTAAAATATTTCTCGGGAGGTTACCCCTTTTGGATGATGACCCTCACTGGAGGAGGTTCACCAGGTTGAAGAAACCCACATCCCTCAGCCTCGCCACACAGGGCACATGCTTTAGCCCTGAACCGCAGAAAAGGTTAGGAAAGCCAAAGGCCTGATAGAAATTAGTCTGGCCAGGGACGTCAAGGACAACAAGAAAAGCTTCTATAGGTATGTCAGTGATAAGAGGAGGACGAGGGAAAATGTGGGTCCCCTCCAGAATGAAATGGGTGAACTGGTTACCCAGGATATGGAGAAGGCTGAGGTACTCAACGACTTCTCTGCCTCAGTCTTCACTAGCAAATGCTTGAGCCACACTGCCCAGGTCACAGAAGGCAGGGACTGGGAGAATGAAGAACCACCCACTGTAGGAGAAGATCAGGTTCGAGAATATCTAAGGAACCTGAAGGTGCACAAGTCCATGGGACCTGATGACTTGCATCTTGAGGGAACCGGCAGGTGAAGTGGCCAGGCCACTCTCCCTCATGTTTGAGAAGTCCTGGCAGTCTGGCGAAGTTCCCGCCAACTGGAAGAGGGGCAACATAACCCCCATTTTTAAGAAGGGTAAAGAGGAAGACCCAGAGAACTACAGGCTGGTCAGTCTCATCTCTATGCCTGGCAAGATCATGGAGCAGACCCTCCTGGAGACGATGCTCAGGCACATGGAAAACAAGGAGGTGATTGGTGACAGCCAACATGGCCTTACTAGGGGCAAATTGTGCCTGACAAACTTGGTGACCTTCTATGATGGGGTTACAGCGTCCGTGGATAAGGGAAGGGCAACTGACGTCATCTGCCTGGACTTGGGCAAGGCATTTGACACTGTCCCGCACGACATCCTTGTCTCTACATTGGAGAGACACGGATTCGATGGATGGACCACTCGGTGGATAAGGAATTGGCTGGATGGTTGCACTCAAAGAGTTGTGGTCAACGGCTCAATGTCCAAGTGGAGAACGGTGATGAGTGGTGTTCCTCAGGGGTCGGTACTTGGACCGGCACTGTTGAATATCTTTGTCGGTGACATGGACGGTGGGATCGAGTGCACCCTCAACAAGTTTGCCGACGACACCAAGCTGTGTGGTGTGGTCGACACGCTGGAGGGAAGGGATGCCATCCAGAGGGACCTTGACAGGCTGGAGAGGTGGGCCCGTGTGAACCGCATGAAGTTCAACAAGGCTAAGGTCCTGCACGTGGGTTGGTGCAATCCCAAGCATGACTATAGGCTGGGCGAGGAATGGATTGAGAGCAGCCCTGAGGAAAAGGACTTGAGGTCGTTGATTGATGAGAAGCTCAACATGAGCCGGCAGTGTGCGCTTGCAGCCCAGAAAGCCAACCATGTCCTGGGCTGCATCACCAGCAGCGTGACCAGCAGGTCAAGGGAGGTGATCCTGCCCTTCTACTCCGCTCTTGTGAGACCCCACCTGGAGTACTGTGTCCAGCTCTGGGGGCCCCAGTACAGGAGAGACATTGAGCTGTTGGAGTGAGTCCAGAGGAGGCCATGAAGCTGATCAGAGGGCTGGAGCACCTCTCCTATGAGGACAGGCTGAGAGAGTTGGGATTGTTCAGCCTGGAGAAAAGGCGGCTCCGGGGAGATCTAATTGTGGCTTACCAGGTTCTGAAGGGAGCCTACAGGAAGGATGGTGAGGGACTGTTTATGAGGGAGTGTAGTGACAGGACAAGGGGTAATGGGTTTAAGCTGAAGGAGGGTCGATTTAGATTAGATATTAGAAAGAAATTCTTTACCGTTAGAGTGGTGAGGCACTGGAACAGGTTGCCCAGAGAGGTTGTGGATACCCCATCCCTGGAAGTGTTTAAGACCAGGTTGGATGATGCTTTGGGCAATGTGGTCTAGTGGAGGGTGTCCCTGCCTGCAGCAGGGGGGGTGGAACTAGATGATCTTTGAGGTTCCTTCCAACCCAAACCATGCTATGATTCTATGATTATACTCAGTGGAGATCTAGTAAAGCTGGCTGATGAAAAGGCAGAGAGGAACTTGGCTCTCCCTATGCTACATGACTCCATCTCATCAGAGGAATCCCTGCGTAGGCTGCCCAGGACATAACAAATAGAAACACGTTCTATCATCCTAAACGTGGGCATCTGATGTCATTTCCATTGGCCAAAGAGATTCCCCTCCAGCCTCCATGATGATGATGACCCGAGATGCTGCCCTGTCTCTCAGCATGGCCCCACTAGATCTTCCAGCCAGCTCCACGTGTCTTGCACCACCTCTGGCACTTCAAGTGTCACCAGGTCTTTGCCTCTGAACACGTCACTCCTGGCCTCCGTCCCCATTAATTAGCACGGGAGCTGAGACAAGGAGCTCGCAAGCAGGTGCCTATTGTGTGCACTCCTGAACTGAGGCCAGAGGAATCCCACCTCCGGTGGGTTTGTGCTGTGCGTGGGGGGCACCTGGGTCCACTTCTAGCCCCAGGACTAGAAACATGGAATGGGGACTGAATCCCTTCCCTCGGCAGTGGTGAACGAGATCATTCCCTGTCCCTGCCTGGATGTCCTGTCCAAAGATGGGACAATGAACAGGTGATGCTTGGACATCACTCTTTTTCAGATGGCAGAAATGACACTGCTGGAATGAAGTCTCTCTCCCCTGCTGCAGGAGAGAACATCAGAGATTGCTTCAGCCTGTTTCACAGCAGGTTCCCCTGGAGCCCCAGGGACATTCTCTGAGGGAGCCCAGAGGGGGCAGAGAAAGTGCTGCCTTGGGCTGGTCCTCTGCTGCTGAGCTGGGCTGGGCTCCTGGGATGGAGGGAGCTCATGGCAAGCAGGCAGCGCTGCAGAGAGACAGCTCTGCCCAGGATCAGGGCTGAGTGCACTGCCTGCGGGCCCCAAGAGGAGACCTGCGAGGCAGAGAGAGCTTCAAGGCAGTTGGGAGCGGGAGGATGCTGAGAGCTCACTGAGGGAGAAATCTTCACAGCCCTCTACGTGGTAAGTCTCTGGCTGCAGGGCAACGCAGCTTCAGTTCCTGGAGGGATCTCCTACAACTGGTACATCTGACAGTTTATGGGCTCTGTCAGGAGGACTCTGTCAGTTTCTCTAATGTAGAGGAGGAGGCTGTGCTCCAGAGCAGGGCTTCCCTGCTGCACCATCGGAGAGACAGGGGGTAATTGCTGCCTTCTCCTAGGGATGGCTGCAGGGGTGTGAAGCCAGATGTGCAGCCACGGGTGCCCAGTGCTTGGTAGCCTGGTTGGGCAGCAGGAGCCTGGAATTATTTCTCTGTTCTAGAGAGGGCACTGAGACCCCACTTCTTGTTAGCATTTCCTGAGCTGCTCTTTAACAACTGCACACACAGGGATGCCCCTGGGCAGTGCCTGGCTACCAGGAGGTGTCTGCAGGGCAGAGCTGAGCACACAGCCGGTGGCATGGGGACTGTGAGCACTGACAGGGGAGAAGCATGGAGGCAGAGAAGCAGCTCCCAGCAGGGACTACTCCAGGCAGTAGAGAAATGGGCAGGGAGGGAGAGGGAGCTGCTCCCAGAAACGTCGTGGGAGGGAGGATTCTGGCACCTCCCTGCCATCCCTGGTAGTGCAGAAGCCTTCACCAGAGAAAAACCTTGCTCTTCTCTCCCACCCAGCATAGCCTCTGCCCTTACAGCCATGGGGACTCGGTCATCTTCTCAATGACCTCAGCCCTGAAGAGGAGAAATTATCACATACCCGACCGTCTGTCCCTGTCCTGCCTCCGTCGGCAGCAGCACTGTGGCATTTGTCCATTTTCCCCCTCTGTTCTCTGCTCCTCTTGTTCCTGTCACTGGACTGGGATGGGGGGTGGCATTCAGATGCACTCAGAGACCAGCCCTGGGGGTCTTGGCACACGGATTTGTCCATGGGAGTAAAGTGTCCCAATCCCCTCCTAATCCCCCGGCTCCCAGTGATACAAAAGGGAAAACTCTCCCTTCAGGACACCCCAGCTTCAGGGTTTGTTTCCCTCCTTGTTTCCCTGCTGGGTGGTATCCTGTGCTTGAACAAGGGCACAGCTCTCCTGTGGCAGGTGTGTGTTATGAAGGAGCCCCATGGAGAAGACACCTCAGTGCTAAGGCCATGGGAATGCTGCTGGGCGGTTGTGCACGGGCAGCTGCACTGAGCCCTCTGTGTCCCTGGCCGGGAGGGCAGAGCTGAGATCCTCCTCAGGTACGATGAGACGGGGTGAGGGGTTTGGAGATTGCACTTGGGAACTGGATT
Source organism: Grus americana (assembly GCF_028858705.1). Lineage (NCBI taxonomy): Eukaryota > Metazoa > Chordata > Aves > Gruiformes > Gruidae > Grus > Grus americana. The sequence goes on from NW_026562142.1 coordinate 20,068, forward strand.
CCTCTGCTCTCAGCAACGTCCAGTTCCTGCTCTGGAGAACGTCTGGGGGCAATCATCCCCCAGCTCAAAGAACTGCCCGCACATGGCAGCAGAGACCAGGGCTGATGGACAGACTGACTGTCCTCACTCTGCACAAAGGCACTGTCCCTTTGCCTGCCAGGACCCACAAGATTGCACCTGGAGTGCAGCAGAAGTGGCAGTGCTCACAGGTGCTCCTCAGGTGTGGTGGGGCAACTAGAACAAAATACACAAAGCAAATTCCCCTCAACTCTGCTCTGCGGTCAGGTGAATTGGGAGGGACAATACTGAAAAGTCCTTTGATATCACGAGGGGATTTGATCTTATGTGACCCCGAGTTCCTGTTTAGCTATTGCTGTAGGGATGAACTGATTCCTGCAGAGCCCCCAGCAGAGCCCCCAGCTACCTGCGGCACCCTCAGCCAGCACCAACCACAGCTGATGAGAGGGACCTGCCAAAGGTCTTCCTGAAGGAGGGGAGGCAGTTTCAGTGGAGTTTCTGTGAGAAATGCACTAGGTTTTGCTCAGAGAAGAATGCTCTAACTTGTCACTGCCTTATCCTCCTTGAAAAGGTCCCCATGCCCAGATGAAGGAAATGTCCAACAGCAGCTCCATCACCCAGTTCCTCCTCCTGGCGTTCACAGACACACGGGAGCTGCAGCTCTTGCACTTCGGGCTCTTCCTGGGCATCTACCTGGCTGCCCTCCTGGGAAACGGCCTCATCATCACTGCCATAGCCTGTGACCACCACCTCCGCACCCCCATGTACTTCTTCCTCCTCAACCTCTCCCTCCTCGACCTTGGCTGCATCTCCACCACTCTCCCCAAAGCCATGGCCAATTCCCTCTGGGACTCCAGGGCCATCTCCTACACAGGATGTGCTGCCCAGCTCTTTTTCTTTCTCTTTTTGATGTCAGCAGAGTATTGTCTTCTCACTGTCATGGCCTACGACCGCTACGTTGCCATCTGCAAACCCCTGCACTACGGGACCCTCCTGGGCAGCAGAGCTTGTGCCCACATGGCAGCAGCTGCCTGGGGCAGTGGGTTTCTCTATGCTCTGCTGCACACGGCCAATACATTTTCCCTACCCCTCTGCCACGGCAATGCTGTGGACCAGTTCTTCTGTGAAATCCCCCAGATCCTCAAGCTCTCCTGCTCAGATGCCTACCTCAGGGAAGTTGGGCTAATTGTGGTTAGTGCCTGTTTAGTCTTTGGTTGTTTTGTTTTCATTGTGGTGTCCTATGTGCAGATCTTCAGGGCCGTGCTGAGGATCCCCTCTGAGCAGGGACGGCACAAAGCCTTTTCCACGTGCCTCCCTCACCTGGCCGTGGTCTCCCTGTTTCTCAGCACTGCCATGTTTGCCCACCTGAAGCCCTCCTCTGTCTCCTCCGCAACCCTGGATCTGGTGGTGTCAGTTCTGTACTCGGTGGGACCTCCAGCTGTCAACCCCCTCATCTACAGCATGAGGAACCAGGAGCTCAAGGAAGCAGTGTGGAAACTGAGGACTGAATTTTGTCCAGAAGCTGTAAGGTGTCCACCTTCTTCAGCATGTGACTCATAATGTAACTCCTTACAGGCCCAGTCTTTCTGCATTAGTTTTTGTTGTTGTCATTGTTGTTGGGTCAGTTGTTTTCTTTTCTTGCTTTTTTTACTGTGATCATGTTGTCCACAAAGAAACGTGGACACCCCACTTCTACTTATCTACCTCACTCGTGGGACCCAGCAACTGTCTGAACAAGGAGCTATACTCCTTCTTTAATTATACAAAATAAATGTACTTGCAGGGACTTGTCTGTTTGAGACCCAAGCAATGAAAACCAAACCAAATGATCTTCCTTGCAAGTTCCCTACAAAGTTAGAGAGCAAATGAAAGACCAAAAACCCTCCACAGAGAAAGGGCAATGGGGCAGTCATGGAGTCCCTCATACCTATGGAATGGGGAATGTTCCCAGCCCTTAGACAACTGTCTTCCTCCTCTCTCTCATGACCTGCGTGGTGTTTGTGCCTGGGAGAACCCTCATCATCATGCGGATGGTGGCAAAGCAGCATCTGCACACCCCCATGGGCTTCTTTTTGAGGCATCTGTCTTCCCTGGAGACCTGCTACTGCACCACCCCCCTGCCCCAGCTGATAGCCAGCTTCATGACTGGGCACAGCACCATCTCTGCTCATCACGGTGTTAGTGTACTGTTTTCTGCACCTTTTGCATGTACAGAGTGTTTACTACTGGTGAGCACATCCTACCATCAGTACTGGGCTGTGTGCCACCCCCTGCTCTCTACAAGACTCATGAACTGGCAGGTCTGTCTGCAGAGGGCAGCTGCCCCTTCGCTAGGGTGACTTCTGTCATCTACAGCAAGCAGCTCAGTTGTGTGCCAGATGTAGTTCTGTGGCTGCAGTGGCGCGGACCACTTCTGCTGTGATTTCACCCCCTTGCTGGAGCTCTCACGCAGTGACACTGCGACACTCATGCTCTTTGCTTTCATCGCCTGCTTTTTCGATCCCATCCTTCCCTTCCCGTGTGCATCAGAGCTGCCACCCTGGGGCAGCTCTCCCATCCAACGTGGGCAGCCAGAAAGCCTTCTGCACCTGTTCCTCTCACCTCAATAGTGCCACTGTTTTCTACGACACTCACTTTCTTGGGTGTGTGATGCCCAGAACAGCCCTCCTGAGACAGTTTGACAAAGCCCTTTTTCTACACCATCCTCACATCCCTGGTCAATCTCTTCATCTACAGCCTGTGGACCAGAGAAGTTGCAGGAGGGAAACACTGAGAAAAACGCTCAGGAAAGCTGTCAGCAGCAGAGAGAACCCATTGGAGTGGTGGGCCTTTAGGAAGAAATCACTTCTGGTTCTCTTTTGAACCCATCCAGAGGACCTGGACTGGTGTGTGCCATGTCCTGGGAGCTCCTATGGACGTGTTGGCTATGAAGAAGGCTTTCGGTGTGAGAAGGAGCAGAGAGGTGCTGGTGCAACTGGCTGGTGTCATCACGAGGCCTCTCAAGCATCTCGGAAGGTGCAGAGAGATCAGGGAGGTTCCAAGGTCCTCAGAAAAGGCAAATATCAAACCCATCTTCAAGAAGGGCAAGAAGGAGGACTGGGAGTGTTGCAAGTTGGTCAGCTTCACCTCACTTCCTGGGAAGGTGACAGGGCGCATGCACTTGCAGCCACCTCCATCACTTGTTGGACAGAAGAGGATTGCTGAGCCCATGTGGGAGGGGAGCAAAGGGCATGCTGTGTGCCTGGACTTTTGCACCTTCTTGGATGTGCTTTCCCATAGTCTCCTTAGAGCAGGTTGTTAACATCTGGACTGAAGAAGTGGACGATGTGGTGGGTGGGAAGTTGACTGGCCAGGATCAGGAACAAATTCTGTCAGTGGTACAAAGTCTGAGGAGGAGCCAGATACTAGCAGCATTGGTCAGCGATCAGTAAAATTTCATACCAAATCATTAAAAGCTGGAAATGAAGACTTTGTCAGCTGTTACATAGATTTCTTTTTCTGCATAGCCTTCAACTTTTGTCTAACATTTACATTCCGCACTTAATGCAGTTGTCCGCACAGAGGTGGCCACTGCAGCCAAGAAGCCCTGTGGTAACTGAAGCACCCCTGTGGGAAAAGTGACGCAGGAATCCTACGGATGCATGAGCGGGTTTGCAGGCAGGGAACCTCTGGGATGGTGCAGGGCATCACCTTCCCCCAGTGCTGCTGGGTGGGCAGTGAAGAGGCCTCTCAAGCGCAGCAGCACAATGTGCCCCCTTGGATGCTGGCTGTGAGGTCACTTCTGGCTGGTCAGCAGCAGGGAGAGAGATACTCTGAGCTCATGGGTTTCATCAGAAAGAGGCCCCCAACAAGATGACGCATTTGGGGAGGACAGGAGGAGCCTGGCCAAAAGAAATGGGAGACTTGGGGGAAGGAAGACATGCTTGGCCAGTAGACACTAAAGAGTTAAAATAGGTTATGGAAATGTTGCTGTGAAAACATTGACGGTGAAGACATTCATGTTAAGCCCTTCCACTGTGTCTAACCAGTAACCTTAAGCCCTAACTCTACCCCTAAAGGCTAATCCTCACCCTGACAGTAAACCACTCTTACTGACCTAACTGAGCTTAGGCTATCCCTAACCTCAAACCTAACATCTAAGCCAAATCCAAACCCCATAACTCCTTACCCTTACCCTATTGCTTCCCCTAGCCCCTAGCCTCCACCCTTAGCATTTAAACGCTAGCCTTAAGCCTGGCCCTCACCCCAGCCCTACACAAAACCCTAACCCACAAAGCCAGCCCACAGCCTTCACGTGAACCAGGCACCTTCAGCAGAACACCAAACCCTCTCCCTAAGCCTTTGCCTAATCCCCAAGACTGAAAGGTGAGCTCTAATCCCTAAGCCCGAACCTCAACACCTGACTCCCACAGCCCTCGCTCCTGTGCTCTAAGCCCCTCACCTTCAGCCCCTCCTCACCCTAACTTGCTCTGACTGGCCCCTTGGACAGGGCAGGGATTGAGAGGTCCCAGAAGAGTCGCCTGGTGTTGGAGGAGGAGTGTGAGGTGACCTGTATCTGATGAGCTCATGGGCCACAAAGAGGAGATGGGTGGGAATGCTGTGGTGAGGCCAGCTGTGCTCCAGGATCTCAGGGGCCAGCAGGAGGCACAAGGCTGTGAAGGTGGCTGTGAGGTCACAGCTGGGAGGTCACTTCTGTCTCTGAAGTTGATAGGGCAGCAGCAGGAGCATTGCTGGGAAAGGGACCGTGAGGTCCCTTCTTTCTGCAGTAGCTGATAGGTCAGCCCCTGACTCATGGCTGGGTTATCTGCTTTTAGGCTCACATCTGCCGGCATCCCCAGCAGGCCAGCAGAAGGCACGTGGTTGGCAAGTTGATTGTGGAAATCCCTTTCCCTAAGTTGCTGGTAGGCCCATCCAGGAGGAGGGCTTGGATATGGGTTGTCATGTCCTTTCCACCTGAGTACCTGATGGGCCAGCAGCAGGTACATGGCTTGGCTGCATTTACTGGAGAAGCTGAAAGGCCAGCATCAGGCATGTGGCTTGGAAGATAATGGTGAGGTTCCTTTTGTCTGGTCAGTTGTTAGGCCAAGAGAAGGCTGATGGGTTGGCTATCATTATGACATCAATTATGTCTGAGAAGCTCATATGCCAGCAGGACACACATGGTCATGGAGGTGAGTGTGAGGTCACTGGAACCTCCAGTCACTTGCGGTGACTGGCCATCAGCGGACACATGGCTGTGGTGTTGCCTATGACATCACTTCTGCCTGAGAATCTGACAGCCAGCAGCAGGCATATGACTTGGTCGTTGTTTTGTACCTGGAGGTTCTGGTTTGTTACGTCCCCCATAAGAAAGGCACGCAGACTCGGTGAAGTATCATTTAAAATGCCATTTGATGGAGCAAACACTATAAACAGTGACTGAGGCCAACTGAACACAGGACTGTATTAGGAGGACTGTGGCCACCCAGGCAAGGGTGTTATCACCCCCCTTGACGCAGCGCTGGTGTAGCCACATCTGGACTCGTGTGCCTGGGCATGGGGTTGCCAGCCTGGAGGAGTGGGCAAGAACTGGAGCAGCCCCAGAGGACATCTGCCAGGAAAGGGGGTTGGGGCCTCCGTGGAGAAGCTGAGAGACTTGGGTGGAGTGGAGGTTCAGGGCACTACAGTAGCAGCTGAAAACTGCTGGAAGGGTGGTTTCAGAGATGATGGAGCTTTTCTTGGTAGTGGGAAGAGAAGCAAACCGTCACAAAGTGCAGCTTGGAAGGTTCAGACTTGTTGTGTTGAAAAAGAAATGTCACTCAAAGGGTAGCCTTGGGGTGCAAGAGATCACCCAGAGGGTGTCTGGATCAGCCCATGGCTTTGTCTTTCAAGGAAAAGCCAGCAAGAGTAGAGAGACATCAGTGAAGATATAGAAATGCTGAGGTGAGACCTTGGTGGGAAATAAAGATGGGTGTCTGCAGCCTGAAGGGAAAGAGGTGCAGGCATGGAACGTGTAGGACAGACTGCATTAGAGATGGCCAAGGACTCTGGCACGGCTGAAAGGCCCAACAGGACCGAGGTATTTGCCTTCCTGGCTGTGGCAGCTCACTCTGTCACCAGGGCCTACCAGGTAAAACGTTATTTTGATGCTCTGGACTTTGTCTCTTCCTCACCCCTGCCTGGGGAGGCCTGGGGGTGTTGCACAGTTTTCCTACACTGGGCATTGCTCACCCTTGTAACCGTGGGATAGGGGCCGTGAAACAGAAACTATAGGATCAGGTTGAGATAATTAGTTTGTAACCAAGGTGATAGGTAATGAAGCTAACTGACCATGGCAAGGTACAATGCTGCTATGTTCCATGCACAGTCCCTACCAAACCAAACAATAGGTTTGGAGATATTAATCTTATGAAGTAAGTTGCTATGGACAGGTGCACCTACAACAAGGATACTGCGCATGCCTGCAAGTAGAGGGTCACCCAGCGGACACGGGTGCGAGACCACTGATGACCACCAGGGACCCTTGAGGACCACCGACTCAAATCACTGAGCATGCGTGACGGGGAGGAGAATATGGAAATGGATTCTAAGAAATGATTATCACAGGACTGCCTTTTCTTGGAAAAATAATGAATATGTATATTTTGATTCTATACGACTTGTGTGTTGGTGATCACCTGGCATGCACGTTGGGTGGAGCTATCCCCCGTGCATCCAGCACTGCGATAAAGAATGCCTGCCTTTTAACACTACATTGGTGTTACGAGGTTTATTCCTGGATTTCGGTGACACCCTCACACCCAAATGCCCCCAGGAAGAGCCCTGAGCCACGTGTGAGGGACAGGATCTGCCTTCCCTGGGCCTGGGGGTCAGGCCTTGGCCCTTCTGCTTCATGAAACAAACCAAGGGTTTCCTCAGCATTACAGCCACCTGCACTCTGCCTTTGCCTACCTGCAGTCATGGCCTCCAATTATCTGCTCTAACGAGTCCACGGGGAGGCTTTGTCAGTAATGGCCCTCAGTGGGGACCATTAATGCTTCAAGGTACCTTGGGTTTCGCTTCTGACTTTGACTTCTTGAGCAGTCTCTTCAATCTCCTCTCAGTATCTGAGGTTCACAGACTCAACCCCAAATACACCATGGACTCATTAAAATACAGAAAGTCCTAGCAAGCCAATAATCTTCCTGTAATTTTCTTCAAGTCTTCAAGACTTGTACAGGTAATTGGAGTCATTTCATTGTGTAGTTAAGGAGGAAGATTCTAAAGCACTCCTAATAAAAAATACATTTTATTTTAAAGATTGTATTTTATAACTTTTCCATTTAGAGAAGAGGTGATAGAAGCATTCTGCAATTGATATTGATCCAGATGGTGTCCTCATAAGGTCTGGACACGTAAGATAATCAGTCCCTTGAGGTCTGACACTGTATGGACAGCCTTGTTCCTCATCTCCCCAACCCCACCGTTTCTCTCATTGTCCCCCTGGGATTTGCGTGACTTTTCCTTACATCAGACTTCTACAGTGCAGTCTCTGCAGCTGGGTGTTACAGCTCCTTTGCACCATCTCCCACCTGTTTTCCTTAGAGAACTGGCCCAGAAGGATTTTTCCTGTTTGCAAGCAAAGTCAAGCGTGAGAAACGTTCATAAACAGAACACGCTCTGCAAGCATATGCTACGTACAAGTTCTTCTAACGAGGTTGCCTTTCCACAAGGGATAATCTTATGAGAAATGTTGTAGATAGATCCAAAAAATGTAGATATAAACATAATTAAAGAGTTGGCCAAGGAGACAATTAGACTACTGGAAGACAGGCAAACTTTTAACTCCCTGATGACAAAACAGCAACTGCATAGGTGACAGGAATCTGAATGAACAAAATGTAAGGGGAAAAGAAACGGGAGAATGGAGGGAAGAGCCAAGCAAAGCAAAGCATGAGAAACGTTCATAAACAGAACATGCTCTGCAAGCGTATGCTACTGACGTGGTTTAGCCCCAGCCGGCAGCTGAGCACCGCACCTCACCCCTCCCTCGGCGTGATGAGGAGGAGAATGGAAAAACAAAGGCAAAGCCTGGTGGGTTGGGATAAGGACAGTTTACTGGGATGGCAAGGGAGAGGGAAACAATCAACAACAGTACTGATAACAGATATTCACAATGGGTGATAACAGATATTCACAATGGGTGATAACAGAAAGCAATTTACTGATCCAACGACCCAACCAACCAGAGCTCAGCGGGTCCCAGAGCCACACAAACCTGCCCCTCCCTGACTAGCCCCTTTTTATGGTGAGCATGATGTCACATGGTATGGAATAGCCCCTGGCCAGCTTGGCTCACCTGTCCTGGCTCCTTGTGAAATTAACTCTATCCTCGCCAGAACCAGGACATTATCCACCCCTTATTCCATACCATCTACGTCATGCCCAGATTATTTCACAGATCTCATTCCCTTACTCTACGGGCCATTGCTCTAAAATATCTGTCGAGTTCATTTAGTCCATGGCTTTGGGTTCCATCTGTCATTACAGTCTCTCAGGGCAGGAGCAATGGTGTGTGCTGCTGGATTGTTGCACACTGCATCCGGAGTTTTCACGGCTGGTGTATCTGGTATGGTCCATGCTCGCAGTCTGGATGTCAAAGATGTGATTTTCAATGAAGTTCCTGGGCACCAGTTGAAGTCAGTGCTAGTTCCATCATCGTGGCACTTTGTTCAGGTTCAAAGTCCACCCTTCATTACTTTTGGGTGATTCTTATGGTCATACCATTGATACACTATATAGCTATGAACATCATACAATTTAATTCATTGGCTATTTTCACCCCAAATCGAATCCCCTTGGGGCACACATGGGACTTCCCCATCCTTTCTCATCACCCACCAAGTGCACCCTGGTCCCTGAGCAAAAGCAATCCCGCAGATGGGCTTGCCTTTGCCTGAAACAGGGATAACCCAAACTGTCTTTCCCAACATATTTTTCATAGGCACTACAGGAACTTTATCCCCTTCCACTGGGCGTGGAAATTTTGATTGGGCAGGGCCAGCTCGATTGGCAGATCCCCTAGTGTTAACCAACCAGGTGGCCTTTGCTAGATGTGCGTCCCAGTGTTTGAGGGTCCCACCACCCGTTGCTCTCAGGATAGTTTTTAGCAGTCATAGAATCATAGAATGGTTTGGGTTGGAAGGGACCCTAAAGATCATCTAGTTCCAACCCCCCTGCTGCGGGCAGTCCATTGTACCTTTCCATTTTCTTGGAGGCTGGTGCATGGCAGGGGATGTGATACACCCACTCAATGCCATGCTCTTTGTGACATGGGGCACAGGATATGTTTCCAGCCATCCAGTGGTTGCTTCCACCATTGTAAGAACATAACGCTTGCCTTGGTGGGTTTGTGGGAGTGTGATGTAGTCAATTTGCCATGCTTCCCCATATTTATATTTCAATCATTGTCCTCCATACCACAGAGGCTTTACCCACTTGGTTTACCTGATTGCAGCACATGCTTCACATTGATGGATGACCTGTGAGATGGCGTCCATGCTCAAGTCCACCCCTTGATCACGGGCCCATCTATATGTCGCATCTCTTCCTTGATGGCCTGAGGTGTCATGGGCCCACCGAGCTATAAATAATTCACCCTTACGCTGCCAGTCCAAATCCACCTGAGCCACTTCAATCTTGGCAGCCTGATCCACCTGCTGGTTGTTCTGATGTTCCTCTGTGGCCCGACTCTTGGGTATGTGGGCATCTACATGACGTACCTTTACAACCAGCTTCTCTAGCCGGGCAGCGATATCTTGCCACAATGGGGCAGCCCAGATGGGTTTGCCTCTGCGTTGCCAGTTGTTTCACTTCCACTGCTGTACCCACCCCCACAGGGCATTGGCCACCATCCATGAGTCAGTATAGAGGTACGGTGTTGGCCACTTTTCTCTTTCAGCAATATCTAAAGCCAGCTGGACGGCTTTCACCTCTGCAAACTGGCTCGATTCACCTTCTCCTTCAGCAGCTTCTGCAACTCCCCGTGTAGGACTCCATACAGCGGCCTTCCACCTTCGATGCTTTCCCACGATGCGACAGGACCCATCAGTGAAGAGGGCATATGGTTTCTCATCTTCTGTTAGTTTATTATACGGTGGGGCTTCTTCAGCACGTGTCACCTCCTCCTCTGGCGACATTCCAAAATCTTTCCCTTCTGGCCAGTCCATGATCACTTCCAGAATTCCTGGATGATTGGGGTTTCCTGTTCGAGCCCGCTGTGTAATCAGTGCGACCCACTTACTCCACATAGCATTGGTTGCATGGTGTGTAGAGGGGGCCCTCTCTTTGAACATCCAGCCCGGCACTGGCAGTCGGGGTGCCAAGAGGAGCTGTGCTTCAGTGCCAATGACCTCTGAAGCAGCTCGAACCCCTTCATAGGCTGCCAATATCTCCTTTTCCATTGGAGTGTAGCGGGCCTCGGATCCTCTGTATCCCCGACTCCAAAACCCCAGGGGTCGACCTCGAGTCTCCCCTGGTGCTTTCTGCCAGAGACTCCAGGTAGGGCCATTCTCCCCGGCTGCGGTGTACAGCACATTTTTGACATCTGGTCCTGCCCGGACTGGCCCAAGAGCTACGGCATGAACTAGTTCTTGTTTAATTTGTTCAAAAGCTTGTCGTTGCTCAGGGCCCCATTTGAAATCATTCTTCTTCCAGGTTACGTGGTAGAGAGGGCTTACACTCAGACTGTAATTCGGAATGTGCATTCTCCAGAAACCCACAACACCTAAGAAGGCCTGTGTCTCCTTTTTGTTGGTTGGTGGAGACATGGCTGCTATTTTGTTGATAATATCCATTGGGATCTGGCGCCGCCCATCGTGCCACCTTATTCCTAAAAACTGGATTTCCTGCGCAGGCCCCTTCACCTTACTTCGTTTTATGGCAAAGCCAGCCTGCAGCAGGATTTGGATTATTTTCTTCCCTTTCTCAGAAACTTCCTCTGCTGAGCTGCCCCATACAATGATGTCATCAATGTATTGCAGGTGCTCTGGGGCTTCACCCTTTTCCAGTGCAGTCTGGATCAGTCCATGGCAAATGGTGGGGCTGTGTTTCCACCCCTGGGGCAGTCGATTCCAGGTGTACTGGACACCCCTCCAAGTGAAGGCAAACTGTGGACTGCACTCTGCTGCCAAAGGGATCGAGAAAAATGCATTAGCTATATCAGTTGTGGCATACCATTTGGCTGCCTTTGACTCCAGTTCGTACTGGAGTTCCAACATGTCTGGCACGGCAGCACTCATCAGTGGTGTGACTTCATTCAGGCCACGATAGTCTACTGTTAGCCTCCACTCTCCATTGGACTTCCGCACTGGCCATATGGGACTGTTAAAGGGTGAGCGGGTTCTGCTGATCACTCCCTGACCCTCCAGTTGACGAATTAGCTCATGGATGGGAACCAGGGAGTCTCTGTTGGTGCGGTATTGCCGCCGGTGCACAGTTGTGGTAGCAATCGGCTCCTGTTGCTCTTCAACCCTCAGCAACCCTACAACAGAAGGTTCCTCCGAGAGGCCGGGCAAACTAGACAATGGTTCAATTTCCTCCGCTTCCAAAGCAGCTATTCCAAAAGCCCACCGGTAGCATGTTGGGTCTTTGAAATACCCTTTCCAGAGGTAATCTATGCCCGGGATGCATGGAGCCTCTGGCCCAGTCACAATGGGGTGCTTTTGCCACTCATTCCCAGTTAGACTTACTTCAGCCTCCAACAGAGTCAACTGTTGGGATCCCCCCGTCACACCAGAAATAGATATCGGTTCCACCCCTTCCTAGCTCGATGGCATTAGGGTACACTGTGCACCAGTGTCCACTAGGGCTTTGTACTCTTGTGGGTCCGATGTGCCAGGCCATCGGATCCACACAGTCCAATAAACCCTATTGTCCCTTTCCTCCACCTGGCTGGAGGCAGGGCCCCTCTAATCCTGCTCATCATAGTCACTATTCACCTCTTGCAAAAAGGACTTAGAAGTCCCTTCAAGAGGATCATAAGTATGATCGGGCCTTTCACTTGGTCTGGGGGGCTGTCGGGTGGAAACTGGAGCGGCATTCTTTCTGGAAGAGTCCCTTTGTACAGCTGTCTTGCCTTGTAGCTCATGTACTCGTGCCCGCAGGGTTGAGGTAGGCTTCCCATCCCATTTCCTCATGTCTTCTAAGTGGTCACGCAGATAAAACCACAGGATACCTCATGGTGTGTATGCTCCATATCCCCTCTCTGGAGCAGAAAAATGCTTACTCCTAACAGCTGCAATACGGGTCTGCGCAGGTGGGGAGTAAGATATATCCTCTTTGAGTTGCCGGACGTCCTGGGACAGTTTCTCCACAGCCGAGACGAGGGAGGAAGAAAGGCTCTCTTCATATTGCCGGAGTCGGCCAGCCACTTCGTCCACTGTGGGTGCCTCTTCACTTTTCCAGTCGATGACTGCCAATGAGTTGGCGTACGATGATGGTGCACTTCGTACAAATTTTCGCCACATGGGTCGGGTACACTGGACTTCATCGGGGTCTGTGGGCAACTGTGCATTGTCCGGATCATAATAAAGCATCTCCCGCACAGCTAATTCCCTCAGATATTGGATACCTCTCTCCATAGTGGTCCACTTGCCTGGCCGACATACAACATCTTCGCTGAAAGGATACCTTTCCCTCACACTTGACAGGAGTCGCCTCCAGAGGCTGAGGGCCTGTGCCTTCTTCCCAATTGCCTTGTCAATTCCCCCTTCCCTAGACAAGGAACCTAGCTGCTTGGCCTCCCTGCCCTCCAGTTCCAGGCTACTGGCCCCGTTATCCCAGCAGCGGAGCAGCCAGGTAATAATGTGCTCCCCTGGAAGGCGGCTGAAATCTTTCCGCATATCTCGCACGTTCATCGCACTTTCTCTCTGCTGCTCCATCCTCCTCACTTTTTTCCCCTGCTCCAACGGGGGGTCTTTCCCACGAGGGACAGTCCTTCATGAACTTCTCCGATGTGGGTCCTTCCCATGGGCCGCATTTCTTCATGACCTGCTCCAGCGTGGGTGCCTTCATCAGGGTGCAGTCCTTCAGGAGCAGACTGCTCCAGCATGGGTCCCCCGTGGGGTCACAAGTCCTGCCAATAAAACTGCTACAACGTGGGCTCCTCTCTCCATGGGGTCACAGGTTCTGCCAGGAGCCTGCTCCAGCGCGGGCTTCCCATGGGGTCACAGCCTCCTTCAGGTGTCTCATTCATGCTGGAAGGCACCTCGGGAGGTGTCTGAACCTCCTGCTCAAAGAAGGCTCAGACCAAACTACTCACAGCTTTATCGAAACACATCCGGTTTGCTTTCTGGGGCAGAGACAGTGCACACTCCCTGGGAAATGGCTTCCAGCATGTGAGTATCCTCATGCTGGAAAACTCTCTCCCTATATGCAGCCTGACCCTCTCTTGTTCCGGGCCATTGCCTCTTGTCCTTACGTCTCGTACCACGCACATAAGCCTGACTCGGACTTCCTGGGAATGGTGCAATGCTTCTGCAAGAACTTCCCTTCTCCAGGCAGGACAAGCCCAGCTCCCTCAACCTCTCCTCATAGGCAGCGTCCTGACATTCTTGAGGGCCCTTTGCTCAACCTGCTACAGCTTGCCAACATCCTTCCTCTACTGGGGATCTGAAATCGGGATGCAGTAACCTGGAAAATCCCTTCCCCCAATTTCCTGGCCGTGCTCCTGCTCTGACAGCCCAGGATGCTGGTGGCCTCCCTTGCTGCCAGGGCACACGGCCGCCTCCTGTCCAGCTCCCTGCCCACCGAGACCTTTCCCACAGGGCTGCTCCCAGCTAGGCAGCCCCCAGGCTGTGCCATTGCCAGGGTGAGTCCCCTGCAGGGGCAGAAACTGCCACTTGCCCTTGCTGGAGTTCAGGAGGTTCTTGCCCATAGATGCTCTTCTCCTCCTTGAACCATTTCCCTGAGCACAGAAGCCTGGAGACCTTTTCAGTAAACACTCAGGCACAGAAGGCATTGAGTCCCTCAGCCCCACCTGTGCCTGCTGTTATTAAATCACCCTCCCTGTTCAGCAGCAGCAGCAGGCTGGCATTTCAGTTGTTCAGCCTAAAGGTCGTCTCTAACAGGTCTCTAACAGGTGATCAAAGCTCATCTTTTCACTCTTGACTTTCCCAGGTGACCTTTGCCTTTCCTGAAATCCTACCTGCACAATGAAGTTAATGCTCAAAATTTTCTCGTTTGTGGAAGGATCTCAGAAAGGCACTGCAGGGCCCTTTTATTTATTTTTTATTGTAACACAGAGAGAGCAAGGCTCTCCATATACACAGCCACTCAGTCAGAAAAGAAAGCAGACAGTGAATGAGAGAGGGGATGACAACATCATTACAAGTAAAACACCACCCCAAAAAACAAAAAATACAGACAGACTGGACCTGTAATAAGTTACATCATAAATAAATGCTATGCAGAAGAGGGGCAGTTTTTTGCTTCTGAATAACATCCGGTCATCAGTTTCCACACTGCATCCTTGAGCTCCTGGTTCCTCATGCTGTAGATGAGGGGGTTTACGGCTGGAGGTACCACCGAGTACAGAAGTGACACCACGAGATCCAGGGTTGCGGAGGAGACAGACAGGGGCTTCAGGTGGGCAAATGATCCAGTGCTGAGAAACAAGGAGACCACGGCCAGGTGAGGGAGGCACGTGGAAAAGGCTTTGTGCCGTCCCTGCTCAGAGGGGATCCTCAGCACAGCCCTGAAGATCTGCACATAGGACACCACAATGAAAACAAAACACCCAAAGGCTAAACAGGCACTAACCACAATTAGCCCAACTTCCCTGAGGTAGGCATCTGAGCAGGAGAGCTTGAGGATCTGGGGGATTTCACAGAAGAACTGGTCCACAGCATTGCCGTGGCAGAGGGGTAGGGAAAATGTATTGGCTGTGTGCAGCAAAGCATAGAGAAACCCACTGCCCCAGGCAGCTGCTGCCATGTGGGCACAAGCTCTGTTGCCCAGGAGGGTCCCGTAGTGCAGGGGTTTGCAGATGGCAACGTAGCGGTCATAGGCCATGATGGTGAGAAGATACAATTCTGCTGAAACGAAAAAAACAAACAGAAAGAGCTGTGCAGCACATCCTTGGTAGGAGATGTCCCTGGTGTCCCAGAGGGAATTGGCCATGGCTTTGGGGAGAGTGGTGGAGATGGAGCCCAGGTCAAGGAGGGAGAGGTTGAGGAGGAAGAAGTACATGGGGGTGTGGAGGTGGTGGTCACAGGCTATGGCGGTGATGATGAGGCCGTTTCCCAGGAGCGCAGCCAGGTAGATGCCCAGGAAGAGCCCGAAGTGCAAGAGCTGCAGCTCCCGTGTGTCTGCGAATGCCAGGAGGAGGAACTGGGTGATGGAGCTGCTGTTGGACATTTGTTCACTCTGAGCATGGGGAACTGTTCAAGGAGGAAAACACAGTCAGTTAGCAGAGACTTCTCTGAGCAAAATGAAATCCATTACCCATAGACTCTGCCCCTACTGCATACAGCCCTTCTCATTTCCCAGGAGACCTCCTACACTTCCATGGGTGCAGCTCTGGTTGGTGCTGGCTGATTTTGCTGTGAGGAGCAGAGCCTCTGCCCGCTGGCTGCCGAGGAGTCAGCCCTGCTCTGCAGCAGTGGGTTCATGGGAACGGTGGGGACAGGGGCCAGTCCTGGGTTTGGCTTTGTCAGGTGAATCCGCTCCTAACGAAAAAGGGCTGTCAGCATCTGCACTCTGCGGACTAAGGAACTAGGATGGCAGAAGGCAGTTTGAGACATTCGGGAGGTGTTCTTGGATGTCAGAAACCCTCAGCATTTCTGCTGCACTCAGGGAGCACAGAGTGAGTCGTGCGAGGCAAGAGGATTGCCTGTGGCTTAGAGCAGAGTGAGGGGAGCTGGTCTGTCCCTCCGTCTTGTTCCCAGCTTGTACCTTCATGAGGTGGAGAGTGACCACACTCTTAGGTTATGTCATACAACCAGACACTGCTGAGAGCAGAGGCATCCAGCGCAGACCACAAAATGTCTCACCCTTTCTCAAGGTCTCAGCACCCCACTTGTAGACAAGAAGAAACGCGGCTCATTTCACCAACCCAACAGCTTTTCCTTGGTTGTAGCATCTCGGCATTTCTCCATGGGGCTTTCAGATAACACAAAGGTGCTATGGGGCAGGCTTGCATCCTGGAGGGCAGCTCACACCTTGGAAGGACACCCCAAGGACTTAGCCAAGTGTCCTAACGACAGCATCTGATTAAGGGAAATCCAGCTCATTCTCCAGCCCCACAGACTCCATTGCCCACAGCCCCACACGTCAGAGGAAAGCTGGGACACTTGTTCCCAAGGACATGCCCACATGAATGGATGAACAAGATCAGCCCGTGACTCTGCAGCTGAACCTCCCACCCCCAGGGAGTCTGACCGCAATAAAAAGGTAACTTTAAAACAATCACAGGGAGAAACAAGGAAAAGCACAGGGAGGGTCTGGCTGAGAGAGGCCAGGGCAGAGACAGCCGGGCACTCGGGAAAGCGTTACCCTCACCCAGCTGTGCATGTCACCTCCCAGAGACTGATACTGCAGGACAGTTGCCTTCCGCCCGATTGCTGCTCAGCGGGAAATAAATATGTGGCAGGAGGGATGCCCTTCGCCTCTTCTGCTGGTCTGCTGGACAGAGAGGTGACTCCCACCCTAGACCCCAATGGCCGTGAGGGCCAAGGATGTGCTGGGTGGGAGGGATGAAGGGGGTTTCTCAGGGAAGGCATCTGCACTGCAAGGGGTGGCCGGGAGGTGCCCCTGTCTCCCCTGCAACAGGGTTTCCATGAGCAGTTCCTTCCTTTCCTGCCCATCTCTCCTGCCTGGAGCTGTCCCTGCCAGGAGCTCTTTCTCTGGCCCCACGTCTCTTCTCTGCTCACAGACCCCATGCCAGCCCCTGTGTGCCCAGCTCTGCCCTGCAGGCTCTCTGTGTGTGCAGGGGCTACAGAGAAGGTCACACAAAGCCTGATGAGACTGGAAAGGTGATGCTGGTGCTGTCTGTAGCCCCCACAGCTGCACACTGAATCACAGATGAGGAAAGCTCCTTAGCCATACAGGAGACCCTCCTTTGACCTCTGGATTCAAAAGTCCCCTTGGAAATGTCCCACTGCCCAACCAGCCGACCAAGATGAGAAACCTCAAAAGACAGACACCTTCCCTTACAGGGAAAACCATCTTGAAAAGACCCCTTGGAAATCCCCAGGGCTACCCTGGAGCTGTGAGCAACCCTGACCCACGCAGCACCCTCTCGACAGCAGAAGGACCCTGCCCTGACAGAGGTCGCTCCTTCCACCCACAGCTTCTCCCCACAGCGCCATGGGGAGCTCCCCGGGCAGGCTGAGGGTGACCCTGGCAGGCGGCAGAGTCCCTGTGCCAGCACACAGCCCCTGGGGTGCAGGGACCCTGCTTGGAAGGACAGCCCTGGGCACCCCTGGCTGCACACCCACCTGCACACCCCTGCGGCCGTTCCTGGCAGAAGGCAGCCGTCATGCCCTGTGCCTCTGACGCTGTGGCAGGGAAGCCCTGCTCTGCAGCACGTCCTCCTCCTCCTCCACACCAGAGACGTTGTGAGCGTCCTCCTGATAGATCCCACAGGCTGTGGCATGTGCCAGCTTTTGGAGGTCTCTCCAGGAACTGCAGCTGCTTTGTCCTGCTGCCACAGACCTACCGTGCCAAGTGCTGTGCAGATTTCTCCTCCTGTTACTTCGCAACATTCTCACACCCCAGACTGCCTCTTTCCTCTCTTCTCCTCGCTCCTCTGCCCTTGCTGCCTGCAGGCAGTGCCCTCAGCCCTGCTGCGCTTTGCAGAGGAGCTGCTCCTGGGCAGAGCTGTCTCTCTGCAGCGCTGCCCGCTTGCCATGAGCTCCCTCCATCCCAGGAGCCCAGCCCAGCTCAGCAGCAGCACAACAGCCCAAAGTGCCACTTTCTCTGCCCCCTCCCCACCCTCCCCGACTCCCTCGAGGTGTCCCTGGGCCTCCAGGGCTGACAGCTCATGAAAGGCAGCAGGGTCTCTCCTGGGGAGCAGAATTTGAAGCAGACTGAAGTAATCACCCAGTGTCCCTCCCTAAGCACTGGACAGGCCGATTCCTGCGGTGGGAATTGCTCTTCCAGGGTGTGCAGATCTGCAGGAGGTGTCAATGTTCCCCTCTGGAAACCCCCATTCCTGCCCCATTGTCAGGCAGGACACACAGGCAGTGACAGGCAGGGGATCATTTCCTTCTGTGCAGGGCAGGGATGGAACCAAGTCAATGAAGGCATCTCAGCTCTCATCAGTATTCCTGAGGCCAGAGGGGATTCAGCTTCTCCAGTGCAACCCACAGACCCACTGGAGGTGGGATTCCTCTTGCCTCAGCTCAGCTGCAAAAAAATCATGGAATCATAGAATGGCTTTGGTCGGAAGGGACCTGAAAGAGCATCTAGTTCCAACCCCCCTGCCATGGGCAGGCACACCCTCCACTAGGCCAGGTTGCCCAAACCTGGCCTTGAACACTTCCAGGGAGGGGGTTTCCACAGCTTCTCTGGGCAACCTCTTCCAGGGCCTCTCCACCCTCTACAGTGAAGAATTTCTTCCTAATATCTAATCTAAATCTCCCCTCTTTTAGTTTAAACCCATTACCCCTTGTCCTGTCACTACACTCCCTGATAAACAGTCCCTCTCCAGCTTTTCTGTAGCCCCTTTAGGTAGCTCTCTGATCATCTTCATGGCCTCCTCTGGAATCACTCCAACAGCTTCATGTTTTTCCTGTACTGAGGACCCCAGAGCTGGACACAGTACTGCCGGTGGGGTCTCACAAGAGCGGAGTAGCGGGGCTGAATCACCTCCCTTGACCTGCTGGTCACGCTGCTGGTGATGCAGCCCAGGACATGGTTGGCTTTCTGGGCTGCTAGTGCACACTGCCAGCTCATGTTGAGCTTCTCATCAATCAACACTCCCAAGTCCTTCTCCTCAGGGCTGCTCTCAATCCATTCCCTGCCCAGCCTGTAGTTGTGCTTGGAATTGCCCTGACCCACATGCAGGATCTTGCACTTGGCCTTGTTGAACTTCATGAGTTTTGCATGGGACCACCTCTCCAGCCTGTCAAGGTCCCTCTGGATGGAATCCCTTCCCTCCAGCATGTTGACCACACCACACAGCTTGGTGTTGTCGTCAAACTTGCTGAGGGTGCACTCGATCCTGCTGTCCATGTCACCGACAAAGATATTCAACAGTACCGGTCCCAGTACCGACCCCTGAGGAACGTCACTCGTAGCTGATCTCCACTTGGACATTGAGCCGTTGACCACAACTCTTTGAGTGAGACCGTCCAGCCAACTCCTCATCCACTGAGAGGTCCATCTGTCAAATCCATGTCTCTCCAATTTAGAGACAAGGATGTTGTGCAGGACAGTGTCAAATGCCTTGCACAGTTCCGGGTAGATGATGTCAGTCACTCTTCCCTTATCCACCAATGCTGTAACCCCATCACAGAATGCCACCAAATCTGTCAGGCACAATTTGCCCTTAGTGAAGACATGTTGGCTGTCACCAGTCTCCTCCTTGGCAGCTCCATGATCTTGCCAGGCACAGAGGTGAGACTGACCAGCCTGTAGTTCTCAGAGTCTTCCTTTTTTCCCTTGTTAAAAATGCATTTGATGTTTCCCCTTTTTCAGTCAAATAGGCCTGAGCTCCTTATCTAAGCTGCCATGTTAATAATGGAGATAGAGGCCAGGAGTGAACTTTTCTGATGCTAAAACCTGGTGCCATTTGAGGTGCCACAGGTGGTCCAAGGCACGTGCAGGTGGCAGCAAGCTGTAATGGAACAATTGTGAGGGACAGGGCGGCATGTGAGGGCATCGCCTTGGAGACTGTTGGGGAATTCCTTTGGCCAACAGACATGACAGCAGATGCTGACATTCAGTACAAACAATCCTGTCCCATGATCTCTATGTTCAGGGCAACCTATAGAGGTGTTCCTCTGACCAAATGGAGGCATGTGCCATAGGGACGGCTATGTCTCCTTCTCTTCCCCATCAGCTGTATTTCCCAGGTCTGCCCTGACTATAACGTCTCATGGTCTCCTGTCAGGGCTGCACAGCCCAGCCCTGCTTATCTCGGGCATTGGTGAGGACAGCAGGTTTTGCTGGCTCTGTGGGCACCTCATGTCAGCTACCTCATCATCTACGTCTACAGCTCATATCATCATTGACATTGCCATCTACCACATAGTCCAAGCGCGTCTCTGCTATGAACATAGCGCGTCTTTGCACATATGGGCCCTTGGGACATCAGAGGGGCAGACTGGGGACCTTCAGGAGGGATCTCATGAGCAGCAGTACTGACAGGCAGCAGAGCCCAGCACAGCTGGTGTTTCAGGACAACCTCCTGCAAGGACAGCAGTGGTGCATACAGACAGTCAGTTGACTCTCATAAGGGAATTTAATGGCACCAAGATGAGCTGTTACTGATGAAGTTACAGTTAAAGAAGAAAGAAAGACCATGTGGGGCCACTGCAGAATTTACCAAGGGCAGGTATCAACAGGTCTGAGATACCTTTGGCGCCTTTGGCTTCATCTTCATCAGCAAGGTCTCCCAGGCCTTTGTGCCTTGAGGCAGAACCCATGGAGAACAACCTGCAGTGAGTGAGGATCAAGTCAGGGCTCACCTGAGCAAAGTCAAACCTTTACCAGTCCATGGGACCAGAGGGACTCCATCCAAGGGTGCTGGCCAGGAAGTCACAGTGACACTGCTATGTGTCACTTTGGACAGGTCATCCGGGGCACTCCCTGAGGACTTGCAAAAAGCAAACATTGCATGCATCTTCCAAAAAGGCCCCAGGGATGAGCTGGGGACCTGAAGGCTTCTCACCCTCCTTTTGGTTGAGGAATGCATCCCAGAGTGTGTCCTCTTGGATCCCATTTCTGGGGTTCTGAAGCAGAGGGTGACTGCATTTACTCAGGTACATCATGCCTGACCATCCACACTGCTTTCTGAGATGAAAGGATTGTATTTCCGAGTGAAGGGAGAGCAGTGGATTTCATTTACCTAGACAAAAGCAAGGATTTTAACGCTATCCCCCACTATATTCTTTAATTCCTATTATGATCCTCTGGTCTGCCTGGGTAGATAAGTGGATTAAAAACTGATTCCATGTTCGGGCTCAGAGGGATGTGGTGAATGGGAGATACACTGCTGGGGACCTGTAGCTGCAGGGTCCTTCATGGATCCATCCTGCAACATGCCCTCTTTCACGTGGTTTTACGGACCTGGAGGAGATGAAAGCATGCTTTCTCATCAAGCTTGCAGATGACACCAAACCGAGGAGAGGAGCTGATACTCTGGAGGGCAGGGCTGCCATCCCAAGGAACCAAGACAGGCAGGAGGGATGGGCCAACAGGAACCTCATAATATCCAGCAAGGACAAACCCAAAGGCCTGCCCTGGAGTGGACTAAGCCCCTGCGGTCACATAGGCTAGGGGCTGCTTGGCTGGGTTGCAGCTCTGTGTTAAACACTCTGGTGGGCCTTGGGTTCCCTTAGGCCGAAGAAGAGCTATCAGCAAGGAAGGCCAAGAGCCTCTGGGGCTGTATGAGCAGGAGCGCAGGCAGGGGAAGCGATTCTCCACCTGTCGTGGTTTTACCCCAGCCGGCAGCTAAGCACCACGCAGCCGCTCACTTGCTCCCCCCATCGGGATGGGGGAGAGAACTGGAAAAGTTAAAGTGAAGAAAACTCGTGGGTTGAGATAAAGACATTTTAATAGGTAAAGAAAAAGCCACGCGCACAAGCAAAGCAAAGCAAGGAATTCATTCACCACTCCCCATGGGCAGGCAGGTGTTCAGCCATCTCCAGGAAAGCAGGGCTCTGTCACGCGTAACGGTTACTTGGGAAGACAAACGCCATCACTCCGAACGCCGCCCCCCCCCCCCCTTCTCTTCCCCCAAGCTCCTTATAAACTGAGCATGACGTCATATGGTATGGAATATCCCTTTGGTCAGTTTGGGTCACCTGTCCTGTCTGTGTCTCCTCCCAACTTCTTGTGCACCCCCAGCCATCCCGCTGGCAGGGCAGTGCAAGAAGCAGAAAAGGCCTTGGCCCCGTGTAAACACTGCTCAACAATAAGCCCATAGAACAAAAACATCCCCATATTATCAACACTGTCTCCAGCACAAATCCAAAACATATCCTCACACTAGCTACTATGAAGAAAATCAACCCTCTCAGCTAAAACCAGGACAGGGGCTTTTCAGACTTTCTTCATCCCTCTCTCCTCTCCACTGCAGGCCATCGTCCTATGGTGTCCCACACCTGTACCTCCTCCTCCTCATCGAATCATCATAGAATGGTTTGGGTTGGGAGGGAGCTCAAAGATCATCTAGTTACAACCCGCCCTGCTGCGGGCAGGGACACCCTCCACTAGACCACATTGCCCAAAGCCTCATCCAACCTGGTATTAAACACTTCCAGGGATGGGGCATCCATCCAGGAGGATCTGCTCCATGATCTTGCCAGGCACGGAGGTGCCTGGTGCCTCTTTCTCTGCAGGCTGTAGACATCCACCCTGCTACCACACCTTGCTCTCACCTCAGCATCTCCCTTCCTTTACTGATATCTCTCCACCCTCCCTGGCTGTTCCTTGAAACACAAAGCCTTGGGCTGATCCAGTTTCCCTCTGGGTGACTTCATACACCATGGCCCTACCCTTTGAGTGACATTTCTTCATGTCCAGACTAGGCCTCCTCAGCTGCACTTTGTGGCATTACTTCTTTCTCATGCTCTATCTCACTGCAAAGGGAAGCTCCCTCATCTCTGAAGCAACTCTTCAAGCACTCTCAGGCCACTCCTGTACTGCCTGGAGCCTCCACACTGCTGGGCCAAAGAACGCCCAGTCCCTTGACCACCCCACACAGGTCATGTGCACTAGGTCCCAAGCCTCACCTTGGCAGACCTCCACTTGACACTCCCCACTTCTCCCTACTTCTCCAAAACAGGGAGCCACACCCTGGGACACACCCATGTGTGTAGGCCACACCAATGTGAGTTGAGGGGGATGATAAGGCAGGTTGTTTGAGGGGCCCATGTTCCTCCTAATGCAGCCCCGTGACGCAGCAATGCCCCTAATGCAACACTGTGGTTGGTGGATGTCTGCTGTGGACCTCCTGATGAGGCAGAGGAAGTAGATGAGGCCTTCTTCAGACACCTGGAAGAAGCCTCATATTTGCAGGTCCTGGTCCTCGTGGCAGACCTGCACTATCCCAGTATTGACTGAAGGGGCAAAACAGCAAGGTGAAAACCATCCAGGAGGTTTCTGGAGTTCACTGACAACGCCTTCCCGACAAGGGTGACTGAGAGGCCAGTGAGGGGGGCGGTCCTTCAGGATGTCATACGTTGAAACAAGGAAGAGCTGGTCAGGGATGGAATATCGGGCGCGAGAAAGTAGAGTTGAGGTTCCTGAGAGAAGGGAACAAGGCAAAGAGCAGGACTTGAGGAGAGACAGCTTTGGCGTGCTGAGGAACCTGCTTGGAAGAATCCCATGGTTTAGGGTCCTGCAGAGAAGAGGGAAGAGCTGTTTGCTAGACAAGGATCTCCTCTTCAAGCTTCATAACAATACACCCAGATGTGCAGGAAGTCAAGCAACATTGCAGGAGGCTGGACTGGGTAAGAAAGGAGCTCCTGACAAAAATCAAGCATGAAGAGGAAGCCCAGAGAAGGTGGAAGCTGGCTGCCTTCCAGCCTCAATGGTTCTGTGATTTGGCGATGGAGAGAGCCGTTGTGGTGGGTTGACCCCAGCTGGATGCCGAGTTCCCACCAAAGCCTCTCTATCACTCCCCCTCCTCAACTGCACAGGGGAGAGAAAACATAACAAAAGGCTTGTGGGTTGAGATAAGGACAGGGAGAGATCGTTCACCATTTACCATCACGGGCAAAACAGACTCAACTTAGAAAAAAATAATCCAATTTATTACCAAGTGAAACAGAGTGATAAGAAATAAAACCAAATCTCAAAACACCTTTCCCCCACACCTCCCTTCTTGCCGGGCTCAACTTCGCTCCTGATTTCTCTACCTCCTCCCCCTCAGCAGAACGGGGGGACGGAGAATGGAGGTTGTGGTCAGTTCGTCACACATTGTCTCTGCCCCTCCTTCCTCCTCACGGAGGACTCCTCATGCTTCCCCTGCTCCAGCGTGAGGTCCTTCTCCTAGGAGACAGTCCTCGGTGAACTTCTCCAGCTTGAGTCCTTCCCACAGGCTACATTTCTTCATGACCTGCTCCAGCATGGGTCCCTTCCACGAGGTACAATCCTTCAGGAACAGACTGCTCCAGCATGGGTCCCCCAGCGGAGTCACAAGTCCTGACAGAAAAACTGCTCCAGCGTTGGCTCCTCTCTTCATGGGTCCACAGGTCCTGCCAGGAGCCTGCTCCAGCGCTGGCTTCCCACAGGGTCACAGCCTCCTTCAGGTGTCTCCACCTGCCCCAGTGTGGGGTCGTCCGTGGGCTGCAGGTGGATATCTGCTCCACCATCAACCTCCATGGGCTGCAAAGGAATCTGCTCTGGCGCCTGGAGCACCTCCTCCCCCTCCTTCTGCACTGACCTTGGTGTCTGCAGAGTTGTTCCTCTCAAATAGTCTCAGTCGCTCTCTTTTTCTTCCTTCTTAAATATGTTATCACAGAGGCACTGCCACAGTTGCTGATAGGCTTGGCCTTGGCCAGCATTGGGTCCGTCTTGGAGCCGGCTGGCATCAGCTCTATCGGACACAGGGGAAGCTTCTAGCAGCTTCTCGCAGAAGCCACCCCCTGTAGCCCTCCCGTTACCAAATACATGACTCTGTGTGTGTGTGTGTGTGTTTGTCTGTGTGTGTGTGTTTGTGTGTGTGTGTGTTTGTCTGTGTGTATGTGTTTCTCCATGGGGTAACTGGAAGGATGAGGGAATCCCAGGGCCAGCTCCTGGATAGATGGAGAGTTTAAGATCAGCTCCTGGAGACATCACTACTGTACGTATGGGCTTTCCCATAGCCCCTGCAGAAACTGTGATACATGTTCATACCCGCATCTTCCAAAAGCCTTCAAAATCGTGTGAATCCTGGTGAATTTTGAATGTGTGCTTGCTTTCATCCTAGGACTGCTGACTCCCCAAAAGCCTCACAATCATTGCACCAGAAATTGCATTAAGTTGTCTGATAGGTGTCCAGAGGGAAATGCAGCTCGAGGAGAGTGGCATGACTACTGCATGCAGGGAAGGGAATACAATGATTTGGCTAGCAGGCAAGGATTTGGGTCCTCTGTGCTGTAGGCACTACGAGGGACACCATACAAGGCAGTGGTGCGTGCTCAGCGTGAACAAGGTCAACTGCATCTGAGGCCGTGGTAGAAGTAGCTCTGCCACCCCAGACATCTTGAGTTTTCATCCCCCTGCAGTGAGCCGTGGTGTGGTGACATCTGGACCGGTGTGTCCCTCTGTGGGGATTGCTGCTGTAGAGAGGTGGGGAGGAACTGGAGAGTGCCCCGAGGAGGTCTGCACATGTCCTGTACTTTAGGCCTCAACCCCATCTTTGCCGACCTCTTCCATACCCACTCAACCCTGGGAACATGCCGCTCCTGGAGAACCACTGCGCCCTCCAGGCAGCTCCAGATTCCTCTCCTAGACGATGGGTGTCCTTAATGTCACCTGTGTGAGAGCCCTGGGCACACCCCTCAGTTACACTCACCATCTTACCTGTCATCAGACACCGACTGGTGACGCATAAATCCCGTCCGACGTCTCGTCTCTAAAAGGTCACAAACAGACGCTGAGCTTTTTGCTCCCAAACACATGGAGGAAGAGGAATTTCAGTGGGGCAGTTCCTCATGCCTCTTTGGAGAAAGAGCCCAGACAGAAAGCACTGCACCGGGGAGATCCCACTGTATTATCGAGATGCTACGAGTCACACTAACTCTGAGCAGTGTTGAACATACTTTTATAAAGGCAGCCAGGCTCACTTATACATGCAAAGTTGGTACATGACTCAGATACAGTGACGTAAATGCAAATATTTGTGAAGAAAGAAACATAAAAACCATGAATGAAAAATAACAACAGCATGATAATTGTAATGATATTATAATGATATTGAAACCAAAGGAAACCAAACCAAAAAAAACCCCAAAAAACCCAACCTCACAACAAACAAACAAACAAAAGCTGGAATCAGATACACTGGGAATCATTTGTGGACAGAGGTGGTAATTCTGTCACTGTAGCAAAATGTCCTTGGAATCATTTTCTCAAGGGCATCCTTGAGCTCCCGGTTCCTCATGCTGTAAATAGTGTGTCACTACTGGAGGTACCACAGAGTACAGAACAGCTACCACCAGATCCAGAGATGGGGAGGAGATTGGGGGGACTTCAGGTGGGCAAACACGGTACTGCTGCTAAACAGGGAGACCACGGCCAGGTGAGGGAGGCTCGTGGAAAAGGCTTTGTGCCGTCCCTGCTCAGAGGGGATCCTCAGCACGGCCCTGAAGATCTGCACACAGGACACCACAATGAAAACAAAACACCCAAATGCTAAACAGACACTAACCACAATAAACCCAGCCTCACTGAGGTGGACATCTGAGCAGGGGAGCCTGAGGATCTGGGTGATTTCATGTCGGAACAGGTCCAGGGCATTGCCCTGGCAGAGGAATAGGGAACAATTATTGATACTTGGCAGGAGAGAAATCCCCATATTGCTATGCTGCTGGAGGCATTGACCCACAAAACTCGAATGCTGACATGTGGGAGTTTCAGGCCAGAGGGACCTTCACACCCTCGCGCCTTTGGCCAACAGAAAGGCAAGGTCTGCATCTGGAGCAGAATAAACCGCATGCATGAGGACCATGACGTGCCTGGCTGAGGAGTGTCCTGAGGAGAAGGGCATGGGAGTTATGATGGATGCCATATGAGCCAGTGGGTTTCCCATTTTGAAAGGTGGATGGAGAAACTGGAGAATGTCCAGAGGCAGTTTGTCATGATGAGAGTTGGGGCCTAAAGCATGAGCCGTGTGGAGAGGCAGAAGGAACTGGGTCTCTTTAGTCTGCTGAAGGTGAGGAGCAGGGCACTCAAAGGCAGCTGAATCCTGGCAGAGGCAACAGCCACAAGTTTCCTCCTGGGACCTTCACACTGGGCCTTCAGAAAGAGTGAACAGAGGGTGCTGCTGATGGCAGCAGGACACCCAGAACTCTCTGTGATCTCCATCTTTGGAGGTCTTCAGTTTCCAGCCAAGCTGACTGTGGGACTGGCGATACCCCACCCTTTGCTGGGAGGCTGGACCAGAGATCCCAGCGCTCCCTTTCCCAACAACCCTTCCATAAGCCTGTGCCTTGCAGTGTGCCCCAGGAGAAAGGATTCAGCTGGAGGTGGGGGTCTCTGCAGCAGGGGGTCATAGGACGATTCAGGGTGGAATGCTCCTGTACTCAGGAGGTCTCTAGTTCTACCTTTGGTTCCAAGCAGGGCCAGCTCGGAGGTCGGAGCAGGTTGCTCCATAGACATCAGCATCCCAGTACAGAGGCTGCACGTGTGCCAGGCATTGAATCCACCGTTATGGAAATGGACACAAAGCCTTTGAGCGGCTCCTTGAACCCAGGAATCGGTATGCCATGCCTCCCGAGATTCCCAGGAACACCTAAGCTTTCTGTGCAGAGGAATGCGAGTCCACTTTCCCTGTCCTGGCCAGTCTCCTGGCAAATGTGGTGCTGTAGGTTCTGAAGAGAACCAGAAGAATCTCTTTGAGGAGGTTAGTTTCATTTTACATGCTGAATTGCAGGGCAGATGAAGGGAGCTCAGAGCTTCCAGGCTCCCTGCCGCACAGTTAGGACATCAGAGACTGGAAATGCAGGTAGCGGTGTTGTGTTAGCGTACACCACGTGGAAATGTTGTCTTCCTTTGTGCTTTTGCATAAGCTGGGGTCTGTCCCTTGGCCGCCTGTGGCTAAAAAAGCAACAGCTCCCCTCTTCCACCTCCCTCTCCTCCACACAACAGGGAGGAGAGAGATGAAGCAGGGATAATTTAAGGGCAATACTGTCTAAGAAGTGTAATATTGAAATGGTAACAGTGAGAGAAGCAGCACTGCGTTTTAAGAACTTCATGCCAGAGGCTAACTGCTGAGAACTTATGGCTCTTTTGTAAAGTAGAAATGAATGTTGGGAATGAAATTGAAGTGCTTTGATTAATCCTAATGAAGAAAAAGAAGGAATTCCATTAGAGCACTGTGCTGTTCGTGTTATTAGTGACAGGACCACTAATTCCTTAAACAACCTTGAGAGAGTCTTTATTTTCCTCCTTTCCAAAGCTTAGTCTACTCAGATTGCCAGAGGACTACCTCCAATCTCTGCAACCCAAAGCTCTCCAGCCTTCTCTCATCAAAGGTCTTTTACCCCGGGACATATCTCACCATCACTTCAATACGCTGCCCGGGGTCTATTTTTCAGGTGGGTGAGGTCAGGCTATTCCTTTGCAAAGCCTTCCCTACAAAAGTCTTGTCTAGGTGCTGATCCCACTGTAGCACCTCATGCTGGGCACCACTCCAGCCTCCTTCTGCAGAGCTCCAGTGGATGGGCAATTTTCCTGTTTCTGTCCTACCCATTCACCTTCCCAATCTTTTTGTATTGTTTGCTTATCGAATATTGTCTCAGGAAACACATTTGTCCTCCACAGCATCAGCCATTTGCAATTGCAGGCTGAGATATTTCCCCTCGTGGAGCAGACATTGTGCAAAGCTGCTCCATTTGGGGAAACCCACTTCATGCTGCATAGGCATTTGGGCTACAACCCCCCACTGGCTCATTTTTTAAAGAGACAGTTTCAGACTGGCAAAGCAGATTCAGTACATAAATGCGTGTGCTGGTTTTGGCTGGGACGGAGTTAATTTTCTCCATAGTAGCTTGCATGGGGCTGTGTTTTGGATGTGTGCTGACAACAGTGTTGATAACACAGGGATGGTTTAGTTACTGCTGAGAAGTGCTTGCACGATGTCAAGGCCTTTTCTGCTCCTCACACCATCCCACCAGCGAGAAGTTTGGAGGGGACACGGCTGGGACAGCTGACCTCACCTGACCAAGGGATATTCCATACCATATGACATCGTGTTGAGCCATAAAAGCTGGTGGAAAAAGAAGGAAGGAGAGGGCATTGGGAGTGACGGTGTGTGTCTTCCCAAGTAACCATTGTGCGTGATGGAGCCCTGCTTTCCTGGAGATGGCTGAACACCTGCCTGCTGATGGGAAGTGATGGAGGAATTCCTTGTTTTGCTTTGCTTGTGTGCACGGCTTTTGCTTTACCTAATAAACTGCCTTTATCTCAGCCCCCCAGTTTTCTCACTTTTACCCTTCCGAGTCTCTCCTGTCCCACCAGGGTGGGGAGTGAGCAAGCTGCTGTGTGGTGCTTAGTTGCCGACTGGTATTAAACCATGGCAAAAAGACACTCCACGGGTCCCTGGGACTCTATCCCAGTGCTGGACTTTCCCCCCGGTGACTTTTTTTGTTTATTCTTTCTGTCAAGTTAGTGAAGCATTACACAACTCAGTGCAAGACATCATAGCAGGGGAAGATGACCTTCATGACTTTTAATGTTTTTAGGTTGATTCCATGCGGTGACACTCTAGACAGTCCATGGGGTCTAGCAAGTGATTTCTCAAACCTGAGGGTAGTCATCTCTTCATCGGTTGTGTCACCTTTGGGCCTCCTTGACTGCTGACCACGATTCGACTATTTCCCTTTAACTTTACATTGGTCAGACAGAGCTTGAAGGAGCTGTTTGCATTAATCATGGTGGGGCATGACATACCAGGAATGCCTCAGGCCACCTTCCCCCTTCTTGAGGAGGATGGAAGCCAGGCTGGACATGTGGGGTTTTTTGGGGCAAATGTGGGATGCCTTTTTTCAGACAACCACGTACCCCAGTGGGGCATTTGGGACTATTTGGGGCTATTTTACATACTCTGTAGTATCACTTTGTCCATAGGAGTCTCTTCAAGGCAATTCTCACTTCCTTGTTCCTCAGGCTATAGATGACAGGGTTAAACATGGGGGTCACAATTGTGTAGAACAGGGCAAGGTACTTGTCAGGGTCTACAGAATCCCTTGACCGTCGCTTTAAGTAGACGATTGTGGCTGAGCCATAGAAGAGTGTCACCACCCCGAGGTGTGAAGAGCAGGTGGAAAAGGCTTTGTGTCTGCCCAGAACTGAAGGTATTCTCAGAATTGCCCTGATAATTTTAATGTAAGAAATAACTATGAAGGAGAAGGGAAGGATCACAAAGACCAGGATGATGGTGTACAGCATCACTTGGTTCCAGAAAGTGTCTGCACAGGCCAGTTCCAGCAGAGGGGGGACATCCCAGAAAAAGTGGCGAAGGTCCAGGGATGCACAGAAGGGCAAAGTGAACACCTGGTAGGTCTGTCCTACTTGCACTGGTACGACGACCACCCACGACCCCACCAGCAGTCTGATGCAGACACCCCTGCTCATGATGAGGGTGTAGTGCAGGGGGGTCACAGATGGCTATGTAGCGGTCGTAGGCCATGGCAGCCGGGAGAAGGCATTCGATGCTGCCCAACAAAACCAGGAAATAGAGCTGGGCAGCACAGCCAAGGAAGGAGATCCTGCCGTCTTCCGTCAGGAAACCCACCAGCATTTTTGGCAGAGTGACTGACGTGTAGCAGATCTCCAGGAAGGACAGGTTCCTCAGGAAGGCACTCCTTTTGGTCAGTTGAAGACCTCTATAGGATGCCCTGGAGCTAAGGTATAGTTACAGTTTCAGTTGTCATAAACGTGGGCATCTGCTGTCATTTCACCTGGCCAAAGAAATTTCCCACCAGCCTCCAAGGTGGTGGCCCCAGATGCTGCCCTGTCTCTAGGAAGTGCTCCATTAGATCTTGCAGTTACCAGCACACATCTTGGTCACCTCTGGCATCTCAAAGATAACCAGGTGTTGTGTCTCAGCAGCTCACTCATGGCCTTTATCTTCATGAATTACCATGCGAGCTGGGACAAGCAGCTCACATGCAGGTGCCTGTTTTGTGCCCACCTTAACTGAGGCAAGAGGAATCCGACATCCTGAGGGTTTGTGGCAGGGAGCTGAGTCCCCATCCGGCCCCAGGACTATAAAACAACTGAGATGCATCTAATGACTCGGGTGCATCTCTTCCCTCAGCAGAGGTAAAGGAGATCCCTCCTGGTCACTGTCTTGGTTTCCTGTCTCTAATGATGGGACATGAAAAGGTGAATCTTGGACATGACTCAGTCTGTTTGGAGAAATGACTCTACTGGAAAGAAGTGTCCTTCCCCAGCGGAGGGAGGGAACATCAGTGATTGCTTCAGCCTGTTTCACAGCAGGTTCCCCCAGAGCCCCAGGGACACCTGGAGGGAGCCCAGAGGGGGCAGAGAAAGTGCTGCCTTGGGCTGGTCCTCTGCTCCTGAGCTGGGCTGGGCTCCTGGGATGGAGGGAGCTCATGGCAAGCGGGCAGCGCTGCAGAGAGACAGCTCTGCCCAGGAGCAGCTCCTCTGCAAAGCGCAGCAGGGCTGAGGGCACTGCCTGCAGGCAGCGAGGGCAGAGGGGGAAACGGCAGAGATATTACAGGCACTGTGGAGTGGGCTAATGCTGAGAGTTCGCTGTTGGAGAAATCTACACAGGCCTTGACACGGTAAGTGTCTGGCTCCAGGTCAATACACAAATGTCCTGGAGGGGCTTCCTAGAGCTCACACATCTTGCTGCAGCTAAGATCTGGCAGGATGGCAATCAGAGTTTCTTTACTGTGGAGAAGGACATGCTCCAGAGCAGGGCTTCTGCGTAGCACCATCAGAGGGACAGCACACGAAGTTTCCCTTCTCCTGGGGCTGGCTGCAAGGGTGTGCAGCCAGGTGTGCAGCCAGGGGTGCCCAGGGCTGTCTTTCAGAGCGGGGTCCCTGCACCCCAGGGGCTGTGTGCTGGAGCAGGGACTCTGCTGCCTGCCAGGGTCAGCACTCAGCCTGCCTGGGGAGCTCCCCACAGCACCTGGGGATAAGCTCTGGGTGGAAGGGGTGATGCCTGGCAGGGCAGAGGCCTTCTGGAGTCAAGAGGGTGTTGCATGGGTCAGAGGTGCTCACAGGTTCAGATCCCCCGCCAGGGCATTTGCAGAGGGTCCTTTTGAAGCAGGACATCAAGGCAACATGTACCTGAAAGTGCAGGAACCTGTGCTTTCAGTTTTCCGCTCTTCATTGGCTGGGGGGCAGTGGGAGATGGGAATTTATTTCTCTGCTCTGGTGAAGGCACGGAGACCCCAGTTCTAATTCAGACTTCTCTGAACTGCTGCTGAGCCCCCGCACACACAGAGATGTCCCTGCTTCCAGGAGGGGTCTGCAGGGCAGAGCTGAGCACACAGTGGGTGCGATGGGGTCTGTGAGCACTGACAGGGAGGAGATGTGGGGACAGAGAAACAAATCCCGGCAGGAACAGCTCCAGGCTGCAGAGATATGGGCAGGGAGTGAGAAGAAGCTGCTGCCAGAAATGCCAGGGGAGGGGGGGGGATTCAGGCACCTCTGTGCCATTTGCTACAGCGCCGACGCCTTCCCCGGAGCAAGCCCCTGATCTCTTCTGCCACACAGCAGGGCCTTCACCTTGAAGGCCATGTGCTCCACGGCATGAGTTACCTCCTCGGCAGATGGACCCCTGATGAGGGGAATCTCCCAAGTGCTCATCCGTTTGTCCCCGTACTGCCTCCATCAACAGGGGCATTGGGGAATTTCTCCAGTTCCCCCCTCCTCTTCATGCTGCCTTTCTTCCCACCTAAGGTGGGAGCTCCGGGCAATGCTGCTTGCAGGGCTCAGTGAGCCAACTCACTGTTCCGGACAGGTGATCTTGAGGACATTCGGTTATTTCCCTGGGCCATCCTGCTGTGCTGCAGGCTGTCTTCCAGAAGGGCACAGCCTTCCCGTTCCGTCTGTGTGTTACGTAGCAGCCCCTCAGTACTAAGGCCATGGAAATGCTGCTGGCAGGGTGTATGCAAGCACCTGTGATGAGCCCCCTGCGTCCCTGGCTGGGAGGGGAGGGCTGAGCTGAGACAATGTGAGGAGTTTGGAGATGGGCACTTGGGAACTGCATTCACCCCATTGTCCATTTTCTTCTCAGGGGGGTCTGGGTGCAATCGCTCTCCAGCTCAAGGAGGTGACAGCCTAGGGTAACTGAGACCGGGTCTGACGGACAGACTGTCCCTCGGCACAAAGGGACAGTCCCTTTGCCACACAGGACCCACAAGGTTTCTCTCAGCGACAAGCAGAAGTGCCACTTGGGGGATCCTCAGCCAGCTCCCACCCGAATTCACTAAATGGACCAGCAAAAGGTCTTTCTGAAAGGAAAGAGGCGGTTTGGGGGGTTTCCATGAGAATTGGAAGAAATACTTCTCTGAGATGTCTACCCTAACTTGTCACTACTTCTTCCTCCTTTGACAGGTCCCAATGCCCAGAGACAGCAAATGTCCAATGACAGCTCCATCACCCAGTTCCTCCTCCTGGCATTCGCAGACACACGGGAGCTGCAGCTCTTGCACTTCTGGCTCTTCCTGGGCATCTACCTGGCTGCCCTCCTGGGAAACGGCCTCATCATCACTGTCATAGCCTGTGACCACCACCTCCACACCCCCATGTACTTCTTCCTCCTCAACCTCTCCCTTCTAGACCTGGGCTTCATCTCCACCACTCTCCCCAAAGCCATGGCCAGCTCACTCTGGGACAACAGATCCATTTCCTATGCAGGATGTGCTGCCCAGCTCTTTTTCTTTCTCTTCTTTATTGTAGGGGAGTATTGTCTTCTCACCATCATGGCCTACGACCGCTACGTTGCCATCTGCAAACCCCTGCACTACGGGACCCTCCTGGGCAGCAGAGCTTGTGCCCACATGGCAGCAGCTGCCTGGGGCAGTGGGTTTCTCACTGCTCTGCTGCACACGGCCAATACATTTTCCCTACCCCTCTGCCATGGCAATGCTGTGGACCAGTTCTTCTGTGAAATCCCCCAGATCCTCAAGCTCTCCTGCTCAGATGCCTACCTCAGGGAAGTTGGGCTAATTGTGGTTAGTGCCTGTTTAGGATTTGGGTGTTTTGTTTTCATTGTGGTGTCCTATGTGCAGATCTTCAGGGCCGTGCTGAGGATCCCCTCTGAGCAGGGACGGCACAAAGCCTTTTCCACATGCCTCCCTCACCTGGCCGTGGTCTCAATGTTTATCAGCACTGGCATATTTGCCTACCTGAAGACCCCCTCCATGTCCTCCCCATCCCTGGATCTGGTAATGGCAGTTCTTTACTCGGTGGTACCTCCAGCCGTGAATCCTCTCATCTACAGCATGAGGAACCAGGAGCTCAAGGATGCAGTGTGGAAACTGAGGACGGGATGATTTTCAGAAGCAATAAACTGTTCATCATCATCTCCATATCACTCATAATATAACTCATTGCAGCCCCAACCTGTCTTCTGAAGTTTTTGTTGCTTTTGTTTTGGGGGGGATTTCGGTTTTTTTCTTTTGTTTTACTGATGATAATGTGGTCCACAAAGCAATGTCATTATTCATGCCACTTCTGCATCAGGATCTACCTTTCCTGTGTGATCCAGAGAGTGTGTTAATGAGAAGCAAGGCTGTCTGTACATTTAAAGAAATCAAAGGACCCTGCAGTGACTGGTTTGTTTGAGATCCTTCCTGAGAGACCTTTCTGGAGCTGCAGGTCAGTGCCTGTGTGCACAGGTGGAGGGGAAAAGAGTCCCAGCACAGGAGCACTGCCAAGCAGCACCAGCGCTTGGTCTTTCCTGAGCTGCTCTCTTTTCACTTCCACACTCTCTTTCTGAGCTCTTGTTTTGGTGCAAGGCCTGAGAGCACTGGCAGCTTGGTCAGAGTCCTGCTGCGTGGCAGTCCTGTGATCATAGGCAGGGACAGGCAATGGGCACTACTATGACAGAGTTTGCCCCCATAACAGTGTTTCCGTCAGACAAGGGGACCTCCTGAGGCAGTGCCTGAAGGCGTAGGTCTTCCTTCAAAGTGGCTGTCCAGAACAAGCTCAAGAAAGTGCCCTGGTGAGGAAAACACCAGTGAACAGACCAAGTGTTTGAATGTGCAGGGTGGGGGAACGCACGCAGCAGTGTCCTCGCACAGCCAGTCCTCCTGGGATAGCCTTGAAGGACCAGCAGAGCAGGGTCTGGTCTGTGCCTGTGGTCACTGGACACCCCAAGGAAAGTGCCCCAGGGCAATCATCACAGGCCAGCCCCTTGCAACCACCATTCCCAACACTGGCTTCTCACTCCAGCTCAGAGAGGTGGTTTGTCCCTCCTGTTCAGAAGGAGGACACTGCATGACTAGGTCAGAAGTCCACGTCTACATTTTACAGACGAGATAGAAGCATGCACATCATGTGCATGTGGGGACATGAACCTGAGTGAGCATGAATGCCATCAGCTGTTCCTCAGAGGTGCCATGAAGGCTTGTGGGACAGACAGTGTCTTGAGGTCACTTCACTGGGAGAGTAACTTCCCCTGGGAAACCACCTGAATGCAGCACTGGGATGGGCTTCCTTGGACCTAAGTCCCGGTGTCCATTCCTCATGCCGTGGGGCATCTCAGATGAGTGCAGGGCAGGGCGACACACTGCAGGGCTGAGGTGCCTCCCAGCCTCCTCCCGGAGTGGCAACAAGAGGCCAGAGAGACACTGTGACTGCTGCGATGCACTGCCTCTGTGTCTGCAAGGGAAGGACTCGTGGCTCTGAAGACCCCTGTGTATATGAGGAGTCAATGAGGCCAACTCAGGTGCGGACATCTCACAGGGCCTTGACGTTTCTATTTGTGACTGCAGGAACAACCCCCAACTTCCCCTTGAGATTCCTCTCACCCGCCTTGGACAGGCTCATTGCAAATACTCCTGTCTGCTCGCGTCACCCTTTCTGGATTGTGCCCTCAAACGTGTCAGAGCAATCAGAGAGGTTCTGGGATCCTCAGAAAAGGCAGACATCAAACATTTCTTCAAGAAGGGCAAGGAGGAGGATTGGGAGAATTACAGGCTGGTCAACCTCACCTTAGTCCCTCAGAAGGTGATGGGCCAAATACACCTGCAGGGATTTACAGGCACTTGAAGGAGAAGGAAGGGACTGCCGAACCCACATGGGTAGGGACAAGAAGGGCATGTTTCGTACCTGGACCTTAGCAAGGGCTTTGACATGGTCTCCATAGTCTCTATACAGTCGGATTGGGCCAACCCGTTGAATGTCTTTATTAACTCCCTGTACAATGTGACAGAGGGCATTTTCAGCTCCTTTGTGGATGATGCCAAACTGGGCAGAGCCTCTGAGCGACCTCATCAGGTTAACCCTGCCTTGAGCAGGATAGCCGGACAAGATGAACTTCAGGGCTCTCTTCCAACCTGAGTTATTTGATGATTCCATGAGTCTCTCCCTTGGAGAGCTTTTGGAGACAGAATCGACAAAACAAAGAGGCCGAAGTAGAGATATAAAATGCAGCGGTAGAAATACAGCAGTTCCTCTGAGGAACATTTCTCCACTCAAATTGTTGGTAGGAAATCTACTGGATAAATTTGATGAAAGCAGCTTACTTTTACCTGCTCAGGTACTGGGCCACAAAGAGGGTGATGGTTGGGTATGGTATGATGTGGTCAATTGTGTATAAGTACCTCATAATCCAGTAGGAAGCAAATGGGGAGGTGAGGTCAGTTCTGCCTCTGGAGGTGATAGGCCAGCAGCAGGAACGTGGCTGAGAAAGGGACTCTGAGGTCACTTCACTCTGAAATAGCTGATAGGCCAGACCTTGGCCCATGGCTGGGATATGTGCTTTAAAGCTCACATCTGACAGCGTCTCTGACAGGCCAGCAGAAGGCACCTGGTTGGCACATTGTCTGTGAGATCCCATCTGCCAAAGGACCTAGGCTTAGTCCAGGAAGGGGGCTTATATCTTGGTGGTCATGTCTGTTCTGCCTGAGAACATGATGGGACAGCAGCAGGCACACGGCTTGGTCGTGTCTATCATCTGAGAAGCTGAAAGGCTAGCAGCCTTGGGAGATCATGGTGAGGTTACTTCTGCCTGGTCAGGTGAAAGGCCTCAAGAAGACTGGTGGGTTGGGATGCCTGCCTGAAGGGTTGTTTCTCAGATGGTGGAGCTTTCCTTGGAGGTAGGAAACAACAGGAGAGAGAAACGCTGCCACACAGTGCAGCGTGGAAGGTGGAGACTGGACATGAGGAGGAAGAACTGTCACTCCAAGGGTAGTGCTGTGGTACAAGAAGTCATCCCGAAGGAGTGTGAGATCAGTCCATCTCTGTGTGTTTCAAGGAACAGAGCGTGATGGTGGACAGATGTCCGTGAATGTATGGAAATGCCAGGGTGAGAGCAAGGTGAGGAAGTGAGATGGGTGTCTACGGTGTGCAGGGAAAAGAAGCAGCTGTGGGACAGCGTAGGACAACGTGTGGTGGAGATGGCAAAGGGCGCTGGCAAGGCTGGAAGTCGCCAAGAGAACCCAAGTCTGTGTCCCCTTGGCAATCGTCTCTGCCACCAAGGCCTGTGAGGAGACATGTTGTCCTAAGGCACTGGGGGGGCCTCGTTGCCTCCTTG
Organism: Grus americana; assembly: GCF_028858705.1. Taxonomy (NCBI): domain Eukaryota; kingdom Metazoa; phylum Chordata; class Aves; order Gruiformes; family Gruidae; genus Grus; species Grus americana. Next base: position 57,659 of record NW_026562142.1, read on the forward strand.
CACACCCCCAGTAAGGCTGGGAACTGCCATCCCGTTGTCCTTCACTCAGCACAACACCCCCCACATCCCACTGCCCCAGGAAGAGCCCTGAGCAAGGCGTGAAGGACAGGATCTGCCTTCCCAGGGGCTGGGGCTCAGGCCTTGGCCCTTCTGCTTCATCAAACAAAAGCAGGGCTTCCTCTGCATCTCAGCTGCCTGTACATTACCTTTGCCTGCCTGCAATCATGGCCTCCAATTATCCCTTCTAACGAGTCCTCGGGGAGCCTTTGCTGGTCATGGTGCTCAGTGGGACTCAATGCTTCAAGGTACTCTGGGTTTTTTCCTTTTACACTGAGTCTTTGAGAGGTTTGTGCAATCTCCTCTCAGTACCTGGGGTTTGTTACTCAGCACCAAATACACCATGGGACTCATTAAAATCAAGCAAGCCCTAACGAGCCATCTCTCTCCCTGTGATTTTCTTCAAGTCTTCAAGAGTTGTACAGATAATTGGAGTTGTTTCCTAGTGTAGTTGTGGAGAAAGATTTCAAAGAACTTCTAACAAAGAGGAGGTTTTATTTCCAAGGGTGTATTTTACCACTTTTCAGTTTAGAGAAGAGGTGATGGCAGCATTCCTCAGTAGATATTGCTCCAGGGTCTCTCCTAAGGACGCCTGGACAGGAGGAAAAGCAGTCCCTTGAGGTCTGACACAGCATGGACAACCTTCACCTCAGCTCCCCAGCCCCACCATTTCTCTCATTGGCCACCGGGGACTTTTCCTTACATCAGACTTCTCCACTGAATTCTGCAGCTGGATGTTACAGCTCCTTTGTACCAACCCGCACTTGCTTTCCTTAGAGAAATGGCTGCACATATTATTTTTTTTGCCTATTTGCAAGCAAAGAAAAGTCAAGCACGATAAAGTTTCATCGACAATAAAACACACTCTGCACCATATGCTTACTACAAGCTGCCTCTAATGATGTTGCATTTCTACAAGGGATAATCATATGAGGAATGTTTTAGACAGGTAGGTGCCAAAAGCTAGCTATAAACACAGCTAAAGAGTTGGCTAAAGAGCAAATTGGACTAGTGTCGTGATTTAATCTGGTCGGCACCTAAAGCAACCCCACAGCTGTTCTCTAACTCCCCTTCCTGGGATGGGGGAGAGGACTGAAAATGGAAAAAAAGTAAATCTCTATGGGTTGAGGTAAAGACACTTTGATAGGACAGAAAGGGATGATGACGATGTTAATAATAACAACAATAATAATAGACTATACAAAACAAGTGATGAACAGCACAATTTCTCACCACCTGAAGTCGATGCTCAGCAAGATCCCAACCTGCCCCGTCTCCTGGCAAGCCCCCAGTTCTATATGGAGAATGATGTCATAAGGTATGGAATATCCCTTTGGTCAGTTTGGGTCAGCTGTCCTGGCTGTCTCCCCTCCCAGCTTCTTGGTGCCCCCCAACTTCTCGCTGGCAGGCCATATGAGAAGATGAAAAGTCCTTGACTGCTTGGCAACAACTAAAACCATCAGTGTGTTATCAACAATACTCTCCAAAACACAGCACTATCCCAACTGCTAGGAAGAAAATTAACTCTATCCCTGCTGAAACCAGGACAGCTACTTAATCACAGGGCAAGCATTTAACTCCCTGATGTCAAAACAGCAGCTTGGGGTGGGTGACAGGAATGTGAAGGAACAAAGAGTAAGGGGAGGCGAAAACTGGAGCATAATGGAAAAGGCCTTTGTCTAGACAGTCTGCTGGAAAGATGACTTTAGAAATGGTTGTTGTTATCAGGAGAGGTGAAAATATAGGAAAGATCAGGGAAATTAAAAACTCCATATAATGGGCAGAGTAGTGATGATGAAGGTACAGGGGAAGATCAATATTTCTTTTGAATATCCCTTTTCAAAGTTCACAGGCTTGGTAGAGGTCTCTTGTGAGTGAGGACGTGCAAAAACTGCACCCGTCTTGGAAAGTGGCCAACATTGCGACGCAGGGAACCCCAGGCTGCACCAGCTCACTTTGGTGAGGAGTGTGCCATCAGGTAGAGTCTTCTCAGGTGACATATCTGGGCACCCAGATGAGAAGAACGTGTCCACAAGCTGTCAGCATGGACTTCCCAAGGGTATATCATGCCTCACCAACCTGGTTGCCTTCATGACAAACTAACTGCAGTTATGCATGAGGCGAGAAGAGGGGCCATCGTTTACGTCAGCTTCAGCAAGACACATGGCATGATCTCCCTCACTATTCTTGCTCCCACGTTAGGCCATTACAGTCTGGAGGGGTAGACAAACAGATGGGTAAAACACCAGCTGGATGATCAGGCTGGGAGCGCAGTGGTGAAGGGGTCATACCCTACGTGGAGGCCAGTGAGACATCCTGGGGCATCGTGGGGCAGCACAGGGGATGCTCCTGGGCCCTGTGCAGTTTATCACCTGCATCCATGACCTGGAGGAGGCAACTCTCACCACGTGTGTCAATGACACTAAATGGGGGGGGGGGATCGTTCCTGTGCCTTAGTGAAGCTGTTCAGGGGAAACGTGCCAGGCAGAAGGACTGTCCTGTCAGGAACTTCATGACAGAGAAGACAGACAAAGGCCAGGTCCTGCACCTGGGACAGACTGACACCAGCAGTGGCCGGGGCTGAGGAATGCCTGGCTGGGGATCAGCCCTGCCTCAAAGGCCCTGGTGGTGCTGGGGGACAAACGACAACGATCAATCCCACCGTGTGACCTGCTAGCAAAGGCCACCAGCGGTGTCCTGGAGTGTGTGAACTGGAGTGTCAGCAGGAGAGTGAGGGAAGCGACTGTGTCCCCCTGCTTATCGCTCTGTAGACCACCTGTACGCTGCTGTGTCAAGTTTGGGGCCCCCCCTGGGGAGGGGGAGGAGGAGGAGGGAGTGAGCAGCTGTGTGCCTGCTGGGCTGTTGGCCAGTCAAGCCACCCCATGGAGGAAGATGTTGATAACTGGGAGCGAGCGCAGTGGGAGGCCTCCGAGATGCTCAGGGGCTGGAGCACATGCCTGGGAGGAGAAACTGAGGGGAAGAACCTTGTTCAGCCTGCAGAAGAGGCGGCCTCAGGAACCTCGTAGCAGCCTGCCAGTCCCTACGGAGACTTCTTCGGGAAGATGGAGCCAGTCTGGTCACCATGGTGCTCGGCAGGGGGAAAACAGACAAGAGTTAGATGATGGAATAAGGCAGGTTCAGCGCAGAGATAAGGAAAATCTTTTTCTCCACGAGGGTATCCAAGCATTGGAACTGGTTTCACACCTTGGGTGTTTTCCAGCCCCAACTGGATAAAGCCTTGAGCAACACTGTCTGACTCCATACCTGATTCTGTTGTGAGCAGGACGCCAGAGCAGAGACCTCCTGAAATCCCAGGTGGTTTCCAGGGCAATGACGGAGAGAAAAAGAGGTCACCGCTGCCTCCTGCAGCATCAGGGACTGAGGAGTGTGCTCCTGCCTCTTGGCTCCTGACAACGGTAAGTGCCTTTTGGCCTGCCCTGAAATGCGGAGATAGTGTGGCAGCACAGACACCGCCAGCAGCAGCTGCAGGCATCTGTCCAGCTTGGCCGGGCTCACTGGAACGGGCTTCCTTCAGCTCTGAGAAATGCCGCCTGTGAGACAGTCACCGTATGAGAAGTTCTCTGGCAGTTTCCCGTCAGCAAAGCTGGCCGGAACTCTGCTCTACCTGTGATCTTGCGAAGCGCTGAGACATCGGAGAGTTACAAAGAATTGGCTGTATGTCTGAGGGCATTTTGAAATGACCAGGAAATGCTGGCATGTGGATAACCTGCATACAAATGGGTGCTTTGAGTTAAAGCCTTAATTTAACATACATGTGGGTATCTCACAGTTTTTTCAGAAAACAAAGGTATTTCTTTTTTTCGGTACACTTACATGAATCAGTAGGTAGATTAGAAAACAATCATGGTGACTTTTCCCTCACACCAACCCCAATGTTGTCTTGGAAACAAAGGTAACAAAGGAACAAACCTCTGTGAGATACATAAAACTCACAGGAAAAAGGCAGGAATGCCTTGGAAAAAGAATCAAACTACTAGGACCACATGTTTTTGTGAATCCAGATTTTTCTCGTGAGAAAACCCTTCTGTGTTTTTCATTTGGCTAATCTGAATGCTTTAATTACATGTTTTATGACCTGCTGTTCTCCTCAGTAATGCATCAGAGTTTAAGAAGACTTTGCAAAGGGAGTTAGCGATGGCTGGGGAGACACCGCCAGCATCCTCAGTCCTCTGCCTGGAAGAGCATATTCCTTCCCCATGTCAAACTGAGCTTCTTAAACATCTTTCAGCTGAGTCTCTTCTTCATAGGAAGACACCTGCTACTGCAGTGCTGCTTGCTTGGAGCTCACATCCTGCAAGTGCGCCCCGCAAGAAGTCTTGATGCTCTGGGAAGGTGGGAAATGCAAAGGGAAGGCTCAGTTCCCCAGGCAGCAAGAGCATTGCTCTGCTTCTGCCAGGGCTTGCAGGGGAGAGGGAAGCATTGCAGGGCTGGGATCAGAGCAAATGGGCCCTCGGCTGGATTTGTAAGCTGTCAGAAATCCAAGTGACAGAGCAGGAAACTTAGGAAAGCTGAATAATTCAGGACTCATGGAGAAGTTACAAAAGTCTGACCTGTTCAGAAAAAGTGGGTATCGTCAGGACATGACCCAATTTTAATCACCTTCTTCTCTGTATGACTGAAAACTGCATGAAGCCGTTTGATTGCTTGCATAAACGTGTCTTTTAGCACCCTGAAATCTTGTGGTTGATGCAGAGACTGCTGCTCATCTGTCTTGTTAAGAAGTCCCATGGATGCATCAGTATTACTCGATTCCTTGACGGACAGAAGCCTGTTTTAATTTTGATGGGATTCACCCTTTGCCATGTAAAAATGAATGATTCGGATCTAAATATATTCTCCCAGATCTTTGTGTGTGGACACAGTATCAAGAGATGAGCTCTTACACATGAGGAAAGCTGGGATTAATGTCTCTCACTAAGGTCTAAGAATCAAGCCATGCCTTGCCTTGCTTTGTTTTGATTGCCTCTCCGTGCCCAGCCCAGCCTTGCTTTCTCTTCCCCTTTTTCGTCCCTCTCCTCCTTTTCACCCAATGTCTTCTTAATGTTCTTACATTCAGTGCAGCTCCTACAAGGTCTGGACAAGGAACGTAAGCAAGACTGTTCTTAAAGGGGCTAGTATTGATCCATTCTCTTCCTTTTCTCTCATCTCTCACCAGATATTCTAGGTAATAAAATCACCTCTAAAAAAAGAAAGTCAAATTTCTGTTATCCATGTGACAAAACCCAGACATTCAGGCTCAAGGATTCTGTTCTCTCCTCCCTTTACAAACCTCCCTGCAGCAAGCAACCCATGTTAGATTGCCAAACGTTCATGCATATCTTGGTCAAGCTTGCCTAACCCTGCAATCACGTGTCTGCTGATGTTTGTAATCTTTCTCCAGGCTTGGAGTGTACGTGATGGTGGACAAGCCATCAGCATCCTCTAAGAGCCTGTGGTTTGGCTTGCTCTGCATAGGGAAAATGCCCCAAAGAAAAGGCTTGGAGAACCACACCGTTGGATCTGGATTCATTCTCCTGGGACCTTCTGAGCACTCCAGCCTGCAGGGCCTGTGCTTCACCATATTCCTGCTCATCTACCTCGTGGCTCTCACAGGGAACAGCCTGATTGCACTCATCACAGTGCTGGACTCAAGCCTCCACAGCCCCATGTATTTCTTCCTGAGGAACCTGTCCTTCCTGGAGATCTGCTCCACGTCAGTCACTCTGCCAAAAATGCTGGTGGGTTTCCTGATGGAAGACGGCAGGATCTCCTTGCTTGGCTGTGCTGCCCAGCTCTATTTCCTGGTTTTGCTGGGCAGCATCGAATGCCTTCTCCTGGCTGCCATGGCCTACGACCGCTACATAGCCATCTGTGACCCCCTGCACTACACCCTCATCATGAGCAGGGGTGTCTGCATCAGACTGCTGGTGGGGTCGTGGGTGGTCGTCGTACCAGTGCAAGTAGGACAGACCTACCAGGTGTTCACTTTGCCCTTCTGTGCATCCCGGGACCTTCGCCACTTTTTCTGGGATGTCCCCCCTCTGCTGGAACTGGCCTGTGCAGACACTTTCTGGAACCAAGTGATGCTGTACACCATCATCCTGGTCTTTGCGATCCTTCCCTTCTCCTTCATAGTTATTTCTTACATGAAAATTATCAGGGCAATTCTGAGAATACCTTCAGTTCTGGGCAGACACAAAGCCTTTTCCACCTGCTCTTCACACCTCGGGGTGGTGACGCTCTTCTATGGCTCAGCCACAATCATCTACTTAAAGCGATGGTCAAGGGATTCTGTAGACCCTGACAAGTACCTTGCCCTGTTCTACACAATTGTGACCCCCATGTTTAAGCCTGAGGAACAAGGAAGTGAGAATTGCCTTGAAGAGACTCCTATGGACAAAGTGATACTACAGAGTATGTAAAATAGCCCCAAATAGTCCCAAATGCCCCACTGGGGTACGTGGTTGTCTGAAAAAAGGCATCCCACATTTGCCCCAAAAAACCCCACATGTCCAGCTTGGCTTCCATCCTCCTCAAGAAGGGGGAAGGTGGCCTGAGGCATTCCTGGTATGTCATGCCCCACCATGATTAATGCAAACAGCTCCTTCAAGCTCTGTCTGACCAATGTAAAGTTAAAGGGAAATAGCCGAATCGTGGTCAGCAGTCAAGGAGGCCCAAAGGTGACACAACCGATGAAGAGATGACTACCCTCAGGTTTGAGAAATCACTTGCTAGACCCCATGGACTGTCTAGAGTGTCACTGCATGGAATCAGCCTAAAAACATAAAAAAAAAAAAAAACTGGGGGGCTGAGATAAAGGCAGTTTATTAGGTAAAGCAAAAGCCGTGCACACAAGCAAAGCAAAACAAGGAATTCCTCCATCACTTCCCATCAGCAGGCAGGTGTTCAGCCATCTCCAGGAAAGCAGGGCTCCATCACGCACAATGGTTACTTGGGAAGACACACACCGTCACTCCCAATGCCCTCTCCTTCCTTCTTTTTCCACCAGCTTTTATGGCTCAACACGATGTCATATGGTATGGAATATCCCTTGGTCAGGTGAGGTCAGCTGTCCCAGCCGTGTCCCCTCCAAACTTCTCGCTGGTGGGATGGTGTGAGGAGCAGAAAAGCCCTTGACATCGTGCAAGCACTTCTCAGCAGTAACTAAACCATCCCTGTGTTATCAACACTGTTGTCAGCACACATCCAAAACACAGCCCCATGCAAGCTACTATGGAGAAAATTAACTCCGTCCCAGCCAAAACCAGCACACGCATTTATGTACTGAATCTGCTTTGCCAGTCTGAAACTGTCTCTTTAAAAAATGAGCCAGTGGGGGGTTGTAGCCCAAATGCCTGTGCAGCATGAAGTGGGTTTCCCCAAATGGAGCAGCTTTGCACAATGTCTGCTCCACGAGGGGAAATATCTCAGCCTGCAATTGCAAATGGCTGATGCTGTGGAGGACAAATGTGTTTCCTGAGACAATATTCGATAAGCAAACAATACAAAAAGATTGGGAAGGTGAATGGGTAGGACAGAAACAGGAAAATTGCCCATCCACTGGAGCTCTGCAGAAGGAGGCTGGAGTGGTGCCCAGCATGAGGTGCTACAGTGGGATCAGCACCTAGACAAGACTTTTGTAGGGAAGGCTTTGCAAAGGAATAGCCTGACCTCACCCACCTGAAAAATAGACCCCGGGCAGCGTATTGAAGTGATGGTGAGATATGTCCCGGGGTAAAAGACCTTTGATGAGAGAAGGCTGGAGAGCTTTGGGTTGCAGAGATTGGAGGTAGTCCTCTGGCAATCTGAGTAGACTAAGCTTTGGAAAGGAGGAAAATAAAAACGCTCTCAAGGTTGTTTAAGGAATTAGTGGTCCTGTCACTAATAACACGAACAGCACAGTGCTCTAATGGAATTCCTTCTTTTTCTTCATTAGGATTAATCAAAGCACTTCAATTTCATTCCCAACATTCATTTCTACTTTACAAAAGAGCCATAAGTTCTCAGCAGTTAGCCTCTGGCATGAAGTTCTTAAAACGCAGTGCTGCTTCTCTCACTGTTACCATTTCAATATTACACTTCTTAGACAGTATTGCCCTTAAATTATCCCTGCTTCATCTCTCTCCTCCCTGTTGTGTGGAGGAGAGGGAGGTGGAAGAGGGGAGCTGTTGCTTTTTTAGCCACAGGCGGCCAAGGGACAGACCCCAGCTTATGCAAAAGCACAAAGGAAGACAACATTTCCACGTGGTGTACGCTAACACAACACCGCTACCTGCATTTCCAGTCTCTGATGTCCTAACTGTGCGGCAGGGAGCCTGGAAGCTCTGAGCTCCCTTCATCTGCCCTGCAATTCAGCATGTAAAATGAAACTAACCTCCTCAAAGAGATTCTTCTGGTTCTCTTCAGAACCTACAGCACCACATTTGCCAGGAGACTGGCCAGGACAGGGAAAGTGGACTCGCATTCCTCTGCACAGAAAGCTTAGGTGTTCCTGGGAATCTTGGGAGGCATGGCATACCGATTCCTGGGTTCAAGGAGCCGCTCAAAGGCTTTGTGTCCATTTCCATAACGGTGGATTCAATGCCTGGCACACGTGCAGCCTCTGTACTGGGATGCTGATGTCTATGGAGCAACCTGCTCCGACCTCCAAGCTGGCCCTGCTTGGAACCAAAGGTAGAACTAGAGACCTCCTGAGTACAGGAGCATTCCACCCTGAATCGTCCTATGACCCCCTGCTGCAGACACCCCCACCTCCAGCTGAATCCTTTCTCCTGGGGCACACTGCAAGGCACAGGCTTATGGAAGGGTTGTTGGGAAAGGGAGCGCTGGGATCTCTGGTCCAGCCTCCCAGCAAAGGGTGGGGTATCGCCAGTCCCACAGTCAGCTTGGCTGGAAACTGAAGACCTCCAAAGATGGAGATCACAGAGAGTTCTGGGTGTCCTGCTGCCATCAGCAGCACCCTCTGTTCACTCTTTCTGAAGGCCCAGTGTGAAGGTCCCAGGAGGAAACTTGTGGCTGTTGCCTCTGCCAGGATTCAGCTGCCTTTGAGTGCCCTGCTCCTCACCTTCAGCAGACTAAAGAGACCCAGTTCCTTCTGCCTCTCCACACGGCTCGTGCTTTAGGCCCCAACTCTCATCACGACAAACTGCCTCTGGACATTCTCCAGTTTCTCCATCCACCTTTCAAAATGGGAAACCCACTGGCTCATATGGCATCCATCATAACTCCATGCCCTTCTCCTCAGGACACTCCTCAGCCAGGCACGTCATGGTCCTCATGCATGCGGTTTATTCTGCTCCAGATGCAGACCTTGCCTTTCTGTTGGCCAAAGGCGCGAGGGTGTGAAGGTCCCTCTGGCCTGAAACTCCCACATGTCAGCATTCGAGATTTGTGGGTCAATGCCTCCAGCAGCATAGCAATATGGGGATTTCTCTCCTGCCAAGTATCAATAATTGTTCCCTATTCCTCTGCCAGGGCAATGCCCTGGACCTGTTCCGACATGAAATCACCCAGATCCTCAGGCTCCCCTGCTCAGATGTCCACCTCAGTGAGGCTGGGTTTATTGTGGTTAGTGCCTGTTTAGCATTTGGTGTTTTGTTTTCATTGTGGTGTCCTGTGTGCAGATCTTCAGGGCTGTGCTGAGGATCCCCTCTGAGCAGGGACGGCACAAAGCCTTTTCCACGAGCCTCCCTCACCTGGCCGTGGTCTCCCTGTTTAGCAGCAGTACCGTGTTTGCCCACCTGAAGTCCCCCCAATCTCCTCCCCATCTCTGGATCTGGTGGTAGTTGTTCTGTACTCTGTGGTACCTCCAGTAGTGACACACTATTTACAGCATGAGGAACCGGGAGCTCAAGGATGCCCTTGAGAAAATGATTCCAAGGACATTTTGCTACACTGACAGAATTACCACCTCTGTCCACAAATGATTCCCAGTGTATCTGATTCCAGCTTTTGTTTGTTTGTTTGTTGTGAGGTTGGGTTTTTGGGGTTTTTTTTGGTTTGGTTTCATTTGGTTTAAATATCATTATAATATCATTATAATTATCATGCTGTTGATATTTTTCATTCACGGTTTTTATGTTTCTTTCTTCACAAATATTTGCATTTACATCACTGTATCTGAGTCATGTACCAACTTTGCATCTATAAGTGAGCCTGGCTGCCTTTATAAAAGTATGTTCAACACTGCTCAGAGTTAGCGTGACTCGTAGCATCTTGATAATACAGTGGGATCTCCCCGGTGCAGTGCTTTCTGTCTGGGCTCTTTCTCCAAAGAGGCATGAGGAACCGCCCCACTGAAATTCCTCTTCCTCCATGTGTTTGGGAGCAAAAAGCTCAGTGTCTGTTTGTGACCTTTTAGAGACGAGACGTCGGACGGGATTTATGCGTCACCAGTCGGTGTCTGATGACAGGTAAGATGGTGAGTGTAACTGAGGGGTGTACCCAGGGCTCTCACACAGGTGACATTAAGGACACCCATCGTCTAGGAGAGGAATCTGGAGCTGCCTGGAGGGCGCAGTGGTTCTCCAGGAGCGGCATGTTCCCAGGGTTGAGTGGGTATGGAAGAGGTCGGCAAAGATGGGGTTGAGGCCTAAAGTACAGGACATGCGCAGACCTCCTCGGGGCACTCTCCAGTTCCTCCCCACCTCTCTACAGCAGCAATTCCCACAGAGGGACACACCGGTCCAGATGTCACCACACCACGGCTCACTGCAGGGGGATGAAAACTCAAGATGTCTGGGGTGGCAGAGCTACTTCTACCACGGCCTCAGATGCAGTTGACCTTGTTCACGCTGAGCACGCACCACTGGCTTGTATGGTGTCCCTCGTAGTGCCTACAGCACAGAGGACCCAAATCCTTGCCTGCTAGCCAAATCACTGTATTCCCTTCCCTGCATGCAGTAGTCATGCCACTCTCCTCGAGCTGCCTTTCCCTCTGGACACCTATCAGAAAACTTAATGCAATTTCTGGTGCAATGATTGTGAGGCTTTTGGGGAGTCAGCAGTCCTAGGATGAAAGCAAGCACACATTCAAAATTCACCAGGATTCACACGATTTTGAAGGCTTTTGGAAGATGCGGGTATGAACATGTATCACAGTTTCTGCAGGGGCTGTGGGAAAGCCCATACGTACAGTAGTGATGTCTCCAGGAGCTGATCTTAAACTCTCCATCTATCCAGGAGCTGGCCCTGGGATTCCCTCATCCTTCCAGTTACCCCATGGAGAAACACATACACACAGACAAACACACACACACACACACAGAGTCATGTATTTGGTAGCGGGAGGGCTACAGGGGGTGGATCTGCAAGAAGCTGCTAGAAGCTTCCCCTGTGTCCAATAGAGCTGATGCCAGCCGGCTCCAAGACGGACCCAATGCTGGCCAAGGCCAATCCTATCAGCAACTGTGGCAGTGCCCCTGTGATAACATATTTAAGAAGGAAGAAAAAGAGAGCGACTGAGACTATTTGAGAGGAACAACTCTGCAGACACCAAGGTCAGTGCAGAAGGAGGGGGAGGAGGTGCTCCAGGCGCCAGAGCAGATTCCTTTGCAGCCCATGGAGGTTGATGGTGGAGCAGATATCCACCTGCAGCCCACGGACAACCCCACACTGGGGCAGGTGGAGACACCTGAAGGAGGCTGTGACCCTGTGGGAAGCCAGCGCTGGAGCAGGCTCCTGGCAGGACCTGTGGACCCATGAAGAGAGGAGCCAGCGCTGGAGCGGTTATTCTGTCAGGACTTGTGACTCCGCTGGGGGACCCATGCTGGAGCAGTCTGTTCCTGAAGGATTGTACCTCGTGGAAGGGACCCACGCTGGAGCAGGTCATGAAGAAATGTAGCCTGTGGGAAGGACTCAAGCTGGAGAAGTTCACGGAGGACTGTCTCCTGGGAGAGGGACCCCACGCTGGAGCGGGGGAAGCATGAGGAGTCCTCCGTGAGGAGAAAGGAGGGGCAGAGACAATGTGTGATGAACTGACCAGAACCCCCATTCTCCGTCCCCCTGTTCCGCTGAGGGGGAGGAGGTAGAGAAATCGGGAGTGAAGTTGAGCCCGGCAAGAAGGGAGGTGTGGGGGAAAGGTGTTTTGAGATTTGGTTTTATTTCTTATTACTCTGTTTCACTTGGTAATAAATTGGATTATTTTTTTCTAAGTTGCGTCTGTTTTGCCCATGATGGTAAATGGTGAACGATCTCTCCCTGTCCTTATCTCAACCCACAAGCCTTTTGTTATCTTTTCTCTCCCCTGTGCAGTTGAGGAGGGGGAGTGATAGAGAGGCTTTGGTGGGAACTCGGCATCCAGCTGGGGTCAACCCACCACAATGGCTCTCTCCATCGCCAAATCACAGAACCATTGAGGCTGGAAGGCAGCCAGCTTCCACCTTCTCTGGGCTTCCTCTTCATGCTTGATTTTTGTCAGGGGCTCCTTTCTCACCCAGTCCAGCCTCCTGCAATGTTGCTTGACTTCCTGCATGTCTGGGTGTACTGTTATGAAGCTTGAAGAGGAGATCCTTGTCTAGCAAACAGCTCTTCCCTCTTCTCTGCAGGACCCTAAACCATGGGATTCTTCCAAGCAGGTTCGTCCGCATGCCAAAGCTGTCTCTCCTCAAGTCCTGCTCTTTGCCTTGTTCCCTTCTCTCAGGAACCTCAACTCTACTTTCTCGCGCCCGATATTCCATCCCTGACCAGCTCTTCCTTGTTTCAACGTATGACATCCTGAAGGACCGCCCCCCTCACTGGCCTCTCAGTCACCCTTGTCGGGAAGGCGTTGTCAGTGAACTCCAGAAACCTCCTGGATGGCTTTCACCTTGCTGTGTTGCCCCTTCAGTCAATACTGGGATAGTGCAGGTCTGCCATGAGGATCAGGGCCTGCAAACATGGGGCTTCTTCCAGGTGTCTGAAGAAGGCCTCATCTACTTCCTCTGCCTCATCAGGAGGTCCACAGCAGACATTCACCAACTACAGTGTTGCATTAGGGGCATTGCTGCGTCACGGGGCTGCATTAGGAGGAACATGGGCCCCTCAAACAACCTGCCTTATCATCCCCCTCAACTCACATTGGTGTGGCCTACACACATGGGTGTGTCCCAGGGTGTGGCTCCCCGTTTTGGAGAAGTAGGGAGGAAGTGGAGAGTGTCAAGTGGAGGTCTGCCAAGGTGAGGCTTGGGACCTAGTGCACATGACCTGTGTAGGGTGGTCAAGGGACTGGGCGTTCTTTGGCCCAGCAGTGTGGAGGCTCCAGGCAGTACAGGAGTGGCCTGAGAGTGCTTGAAGAGTTGCTTCAGAGATGATAGAGCTTCCCTTTGTAGTGAGATAGAGCATGAGAAAGAAGTAATGCCACAAAGTGCAGCTGAGGAGGCCTAGACTGGACATGAAGAAACGTCACTCAAAGGGTAGGGCCATGGTGTATGAAGTCACCCAGAGGGAAACTGGATCAGCCCAAGGCTTTGTGTTTCAAGGAACAGCCAGGGAGGGTGGAGAGATATCAGTAAAGGAAGGGAGATGCTGAGGTGAGAGCAAGGTGTGGTAGCAGGGTGGATGTCTACAGCCTGCAGAGAAAGAGGCACCAGGCACCTCCGTGCCTGGCAAGATCATGGAGCAGATCCTCCTGAATGGATGCCCCATCCCTGGAAGTGTTTAAGACCAGGTTGGATGAGGCTTTGGGCAACGTGGTCTAGTGGAGGGTGTCCCTGCCCGCAGCAGGGCGGGTTGTAACTAGATGATCTTTGAGCTCCCTCCCAACCCAAACCATTCTATGATGATTCGAGGAGGAGGAGGAGGTACAGGTGTGGGACACCAAAGGACAATGGCCTGCAGTGAAGAGGACAGAGGGATGAAGAAAGTCTGAAAAGCCCCCAACAGAGATGAGCTCTTTCTCCCCTTGGCAATGGCTGTTGTCTCTGCCACTGGTGCCTATGAGGGAGCACCTCATCCTTACAGCACTAGAGTCTCATGGCCTCCCCTTCCCCACCCAGGAGACTGGGAGGTGTTGGACCCTGGTCCTGCCCTTGACATTGCCCATCCTCACATCAGACTGCCCCAGGAAGAGCCCTGAGCAATGTGTGAGGGACAGGATCTCCCTTCCCAGGGGCTGGGGGGTCCAGCTTGTCCCTTTGACTTGATACAAGACATCCAGGATTACTCAGAATCTGTTCCACCTTTACATTGCCTTTGTCTACCTGTCATCTCTGCCTCCAGCTTTCTGCTCTAACCAGCCCCTGGGGAGGCTTCGTCAGTAATGGTCCTCGGTGGGACCTGTTAACACTCCAAGAAACTTTGGAGTTTGCATCTGACTTGGACTTCTGGAGAGGTTCTTCAATTTCCTCTCAGTGTCTGAGGTTCAGGGACCAAACCCACCCTCAGAGGGGTCATTAAAATGCCTTGGGCTGGTCCTCTGCTGCTGATCTGAGCTGGGCTCCTGGGATGGAGGGAGCTCATGGCAAGCGGGCAGCGCTGCAGAGAGACAGCTCTGCCCAGGAGCAGCTCCTCTGCAAAGCGCAGCAGGGCTGAGGGCACTGCCTGCAGGCAGTGAGGGGAAGAGAAAGGCCAACGGCAGATGGGCCTGGGAGGATGCTGAGAGGTCAAAAGAGGAGAAATCTTCACGGCCCTTGACACAGTAAGTCTCTGGCTGCAGGACAACGCAGCTGCAGTTCATGGAGGGATCTCCTAAAGCTGGCATAACCCACAGACTATGGGATCTCTCTCTTCTACAGAGCAGGAGGACGTGCTCCAGAGCGGGGTTTTCCTGCTGCACCATCAGAGGGACAGGGCATGACAGGGACAGGGACGGCTGCAGGGTGTGAAGGTGGGTGTACAGCCCAGGGGTGCCCAGGACTGTTCTTCAGAGCAGGGTCTCTGTGCCCCAGGGGTCTCATGTGCCATGACAGGGACTCTGCCACCTGCCAGGGTCAGCACTCAGCCTGACCAGGGAGCTCCCCACGGCGTTACACACCATGGAGAAGGAGTGGGTGGAAGAAGTGACCCCCAGCAGGGTAGGAGCCTTCTGATATTGATTGAGAGGGTGCTGTGTAGGCAGGGCTGGTTAGTGCTCCAGATCACCACGAGGAAAATGGCGGAGGCAGCATTTCAAGAGGAAGGTCAAGGCAGGGACTACCTTCTCAGCTGTCTCCTAAGGGAAAGGGGAGAGGAGCTGTCAAGTTTGAAGAAGTCACCGAGACTCCTGAACCCTTACACTGAGGGATCAACACAGCTGCCAGAAGCCTCCTAAGTGCCTTCACCCACTCCTCTACCAGCAGACAGCACCACCATCACCTTTGCTTGCAGCATCAGTGCTTCTCTGACCTACTCCTGCGGAGCTGCTAACAGGGAGATGCCCTGGGCAGAACCCTGCTGCCAGGAGGTGTCTTCAGGGCAGAGCTGAGCACAGAGCAGGTGGGATGGGGTCTGTGAGCACTGACAGGGAGGAGACTTGGAGACAGAGAAACGGCTCCCAGTAGGGACAACTCCAGGGAGCAGAGAGCCAGGCCACCCCTCGGCATCACTCTCTGCTCAGCTGCTTAGAGAAAGAGAGAAGAGTTTTGAGGAATGGACTTTGAAACTGAATTCTTCCGAGCTCAGAAACATCCAGTTTCTTCTTCAAGTATATAGTGCGTGAGATCACCTCTGATGAATAAAAGCGTAATAACCACAGGGAACCTGTGTGGTGAGCAGCAGATCACTCATAGACAGACCAGCTCTCCTGACTCTGCATTAGGGATCAGGGAGCCCTTTTGTCCCTGAGGGCTCACCAGTGTCCAGGCTGAGAGCAAGGTCAAAGATGAGGATTTCTGCCCCTTCAGAGAAAGTGCCCTCACTCAGCAGCACAAACCTGAGCTCATAAAGAGGATTTAAATAAAGATCCCTCCCAAAAAAGAGAAGTAATTTTGAGGGGATTTTTTGAGAAACAGCATAGAACTGGCTCAAAGTCGTCTGCCCTAACTTGTCAATGTCGTCTTTCAACAGTTCCCCAAGCCCAGAGTGAACAAATGTCCAACAGCAGCTCCATCACCCAGTTCCTCCTCCTGGCATTCGCAGACACACGGGAGCTGCAGCTCTTGCACTTCGGGCTCTTCCTGGGCATCTACCTGGCTGCCCTCCTGGGAAACGGCCTCATCATCACTGCCATAGCCTGTGACCACCACCTCCACACCCCCATGTACTTCTTCCTCCTCAACCTCTCCCTCCTCGACCTGGGCTCCATCTCCACCACTCTCCCCAAAGCCATGGCCAATTCCCTCTGGGACAGCAGGGCCATCTCCTACGCAGGATGTGCTGCACAGCTCTTTCTGTTTGTTTTTTTCGTTTCAGCAGAGTATTGTCTTCTCACTGTCATGGCCTATGACCGCTACGTGGCCATCTGCAAACCCCTGCACTACGGGACCCTCCTGGGCAGCAGAGCTTGTGCCCACATGGCAGCAGCTGCCTGGGGCAGTGGGTTTATCAATGCTCTGCTGCACACGGCCAATACATTTTCCCTACCCCTCTGCCACGGCAATGCTGTGGACCAGTTCTTCTGTGAAATCCCCCAGATCCTCAAGCTCTCCTGCTCAGATGCCTACCTCAGGGAAGTTGGGCTTCTTGTGGTTAGTGCCTGTTTAGCATTTGGGTGTTTTGTTTTCATTGTGGTGTCCTATGTGCAGATCTTCAGGGCCGTGCTGAGGATCCCCTCTGAGCAGGGACGGCACAAAGCCTTTTCCACGTGCCTCCCTCACCTGGCCGTGGTTTCCCTGTTTGTCACAACTGGCACGTTTGCCTACCTGAAGCCCCCCTCCATCTCCTTCCCATCATTGGACCTGGTGGTGTCACTTCTGTACTCGGTTGTACCTCCAGCTGTGAACCCCCTCATCTACAGCATGAGGAACAAGGAACTAAAGGATGCCTTGAGGAATCTGTTTGAATACATGCTCCTTCAGCATCCATAAGGTGCCCATCGTCTTCATAGGACTTCCAGGCTATCTCAAGGAAAGCCATGACTATATTTTCTTCATATCTGTAGTTTTTTGCTGTGGATTTTTTTCCTTTGTTTGTACTCCTGATAATATTGTTTCCTTTTCAAGACTTCCATTCCTGGCCTCCTACTTCTTTTCTTCTGACCCAAAGACATCATGTACATGTGGTGTCAGGCTCCCTGTGTAGGCAAACTCAATAAAGAAATCAGCAGAACAATGATTTGTCTCAGCTCCCATCTCTTTTATCTCCTCTGGAGCTGGGGGTGCAGCGCCAATATGCAGGAGGGCTTTTGGAGCCAGGAGCTCAGCTGCTTCATGGAAGAGCAGCCCCAGTGGCCCTTGGGGCTGCTCCTCCCTGCCTCAGTGCACAGACCCTTTCTGCCAGGTGCCAGTCAGGGCTGCTGCTTCCCTGGAGCCACAGCCATGGACAACAGCAGGATGTGATCTTTTCAGTGCGGATCTCTCCTCACTGCCACGTTGTCCTGCTGTGCCCTTGTATTTGTGTTAGCCCTAGAGTCTTGTGTAAGGAGAGACAGTCCTGTTGTCTCCTCAGGGGCATCCCTGTGGCTGCAGGCAGGAGCAGGTAATGTGCACCACTGTGTCAGAGCTGGCGTCCCTACTATCCCCACCGTGACCAGAGGGGCTCCTCAGGGCAGGGTCGGAAGAGCAGGTTCCAAAGCTGGTTCCAGGAATACACCCAAGGAGCTGTTCCCTGAAAAGGCCTCTTCATGTTCTGGGTTTCTTGACAGATACACAAGGACAAACTTAGAGTCCCAGGATGATCTGTTAGGGACCAAGGGCTGGACCCAGAGTTCCCTTCTTGGTGGCACATTGTGCTGGTTTTGCCTGGGGTAGAGTTAATTTTCTCCATAGTAGCTAGGATGGGGCTGTGGTTTGGATTTGTGCTGAAGACAGTGTTGATAATACAGGGATGGTTTTGTTATTGCTGAGCAGGGCTTACATGGAGTCAAGGCCTTTTCTGCTTCTCACACCAGCCCACCAGCGAGTAGGTTGGGGTGCATAAGATGTTGGGAGGGAAGACAGCCGGGACAACTGACCCCGACTGACCAAAGGAATATTCCATATTGTATGACACCATGCTCAACATGTAAACTGGGGGAAGAAGAAGGAGGAAGGGGACATTTGGAGTGATAGTGTTTGTCTTTCCAAGTAACCATTCTGCGTGATGGGGCTCTGCTTTCCTGGAGATGGCTGACCACCTGCCTGCTGATGGGAAGCGGTGAATTAATTCCTTGTTTTGCTTTTCTGGATTGTGCAGCTTTTGCTTTACCTACTAAACTGTCTTTATCTCAACCCATGAGTTTTCTCTTTTACTCTTCATATTGTCTCCCCCATCCCGCCGGGGGAGGTGGGGAGGGAGCAAGCATCTGTATGGGGCTCAGTTGCCGGACAGGGTTAAACCATGGCACACATGCCTAAGCAGACAACAACTGGTCTTTGACTTATCTGCCGGGCACTGTCCCACCTGCAGCGGGGCTGATGGCAGATGCCATCCTGGAGAGGAATCGGGAGCTGCCAGAAGTCAGGGGATCTCCAGGGACAGTGCGTGAGCCTGGGTGGGCAACTCATAAAATGAGTGACCATCCAAGGTAATGTGTCCCACTGGAAAAGGTGAGCCTGAGGAGACCATGGGATGACAAGGGCCCTGCAATGCCAGGAGAGGCTGTGAGGAGCTTGCAGCCAAAGGGACATGGGACTGGAGAGTGGTTCAGGACACTCTCTTGGAAAGCCCATGGGATGGATCTAGTGCAGCCCTCCCCTGCCCTTTGTGCCATTGGAGACACCCACTGGTCCTGCCATCACTTTGGTCAGTTGGGGTCAGCTGTCCCGGCTGTGTCCCCTCCCAAATTCCTCTGCACCCCTAGCCTACCCTCTGGTGGTTTGGTGTGAGAAGCAGAAAAGTCCTTGAATTAATTGCAGAAGAAGAAATCTTGATCTTCCCCTGTACTTGGACTGCCAGTACTTTGTCCGTGATCCTGTGTATTTACTCTCCTGAATCTTGCCACCTCTGCTGACAAAATGACTAGGTCTAAAGGTATTTCTCAGCAGGCTATCTGGACCTATGCCCTTCCTGTTGCTCTCCAGTCTCCCCCTCTCCTTACTCCTTGCTCAGTCAGATCCCTCTCAACTACCCAGGTGCTGCTTTGAGCTTCAGGGAGTTAGAGGCCTGCCCTTGTCTTTCGGCAGTCTAGTTATCTCTTCAGCCCACTCCTTCATTCTCTTTATATCTCTCATTTCGCATCTATCTCTCTAAAATATTTCTCGGGAGGTTACCCCTTTTGGATGATGACCCTCACTGGAGGAGGTTCACCAGGTTGAAGAAACCCACATCCCTCAGCCTCGCCACACAGGGCACATGCTTTAGCCCTGAACCGCAGAAAAGGTTAGGAAAGCCAAAGGCCTGATAGAAATTAGTCTGGCCAGGGACGTCAAGGACAACAAGAAAAGCTTCTATAGGTATGTCAGTGATAAGAGGAGGACGAGGGAAAATGTGGGTCCCCTCCAGAATGAAATGGGTGAACTGGTTACCCAGGATATGGAGAAGGCTGAGGTACTCAACGACTTCTCTGCCTCAGTCTTCACTAGCAAATGCTTGAGCCACACTGCCCAGGTCACAGAAGGCAGGGACTAGGAGAATGCAGAACCACCCACTGTAGGAGAAGATCAGGTTCGAGAATATCTAAGGAACCTGAAGGTGCACAAGTCCATGGGACCTGATGACTTGCATCTTGAGGGAACCGGCAGGTGAAGTGGCCAGGCCACTCTCCCTCATGTTTGAGAAGTCCTGGCAGTCTGGCGAAGTTCCCGCCAACTGGAAGAGGGGCAACATAACCCCCATTTTTAAGAAGGGTAAAGAGGAAGACCCAGAGAACTACAGGCTGGTCAGTCTCATCTCTATGCCTGGCAAGATCATGGAGCAGACCCTCCTGGAGACGATGCTCAGGCACATGGAAAACAAGGAGGTGATTGGTGACAGCCAACATGGCCTTACTAGGGGCAAATTGTGCCTGACAAACTTGGTGACCTTCTATGATGGGGTTACAGCGTCCGTGGATAAGGGAAGGGCAACTGACGTCATCTGCCTGGACTTGGGCAAGGCATTTGACACTGTCCCACACGACATCCTTGTCTCTACATTGGAGAGACACGGATTCGATGGATGGACCACTCGGTGGATAAGGAATTGGCTGGATGGTTGCACTCAAAGAGTTGTGGTCAACGGCTCAATGTCCAAGTGGAGAACGGTGATGAGTGGTGTTCCTCAGGGGTCGGTACTGGGACCGGCACTGTTCAACATCTTTGTCGGTGACATGGACGGTGGGATCGAGTGCACCCTCAACAAGTTTGCCGACGACACCAAGCTGTGTGGTGTGGTCGACACGCTGGAGGGAAGGGATGCCATCCAGAGGGACCTTGACAGGCTGGAGAGATGGGCCCGTGTGAACCGCATGAAGTTCAACAAGGCTAAGGTCCTGCACGTGGGTTGGTGCAATCCCAAGCATGACTATAGGCTGGGCGAGGAATGGATTGAGAGCAGCCCTGAGGAGAAGGACTTGGGGTTGTTGATTGATGAGAAGCTCAACATGAGCTGGCAGTGTGCGCTTGCAGCCCAGAAAGCCAACCGTGTCCTGGGCTGCATCACCAGCAGCGTGACCAGCAGGTCAAGGGAGGTGATCCTGCCCTTCTACTCCGCTCTTGTGAGACCCCACCTGGAGTACTGCGTCCAGCTCTGGGGGCCCCAGTACAGGAGAGACATTGAGCTGTTGGAGTGAGTCCAGAGGAGGCCATGAAGCTGATCAGAGGGCTGGAGCACCTCTCCTATGAGGACAGGCTGAGAGAGTTGGGATTGTTCAGCCTGGAGAAAAGGCGGCTCCGGGGAGATCTAATTGTGGCTTACCAGGTTCTGAAGGGAGCCTACAGGAAGGATGGTGAGGGACTGTTTATGAGGGAGTGTAGTGACAGGACAAGGGGTAATGGGTTTAAGCTGAAGGAGGGTCGATTTAGATTAGATATTAGAAAGAAATTCTTTACCGTTAGAGTGGTGAGGCACTGGAACAGGTTGCCCAGAGAGGTTGTGGATACCCCATCCCTGGAAGTGTTTAAGACCAGGTTGGATGATGCTTTGGGCAATGTGGTCTAGTGGAGGGTGTCCCTGCCTGCAGCAGGGGGGTTGGAACTAGATGATCTTTGAGGTTCCTTCCAACCCAAACCATGCTATGATTCTATGATTATACTCAGTGGAGATCTAGTAAAGCTGGCTGATGAAAAGGCAGAGAGGAACTTGGCTCTCCCTATGCTACATGACTCCATCTCATCAGAGGAATCCCTGCGTAGGCTGCCCAGGACATAACAAATAGAAACACGTTCTATCATCCTAAACGTGGGCATCTGATGTCATTTCCTTTGGCCAAAGAGATTCCCCTCCAGCCTCCATGATGATGATGACCCGAGATGCTGCCCTGTCTCTCAGCATGGCCCCACTAGATCTTCCAGCCAGCTCCACGTGTCTTGCACCACCTCTGGCACTTCAAGTGTCACCAGGTCTTTGCCTCTGAACACGTCAGTCCTGGCCTCCGTCCCCATTAATTAGCACGGGAGCTGAGACAAGGAGCTCACAAGCAGGTGCCTATTGTGTGCACTCCTGAACTGAGGCCAGAGGAATCCCACCTCCGGTGGGTTTGTGCTGTGCGTGGGGGGCACCTGGGTCCACTTCTAGCCCCAGGACTAGAAACGTGGAATGGGGACTGAATCCCTTCCCTCGCAGTGGTGAACGAGATCATTCCCTGTCCCTGCCTGGATGTCCTGTCCAAAGATGGGACAATGAACAGGTGATGCTTGGACATCACTCTTTTTCAGATGGCAGAAATGACACTGCTGGAATGAAGTCTCTCTCCCCTGCTGCAGGAGAGAACATCAGAGATTGCTTCAGCCTGTTTCACAGCAGGTTCCCCTGGAGCCCCAGGGACATTCTCTGAGGGAGCCCAGAGGGGGCAGAGAAAGTGCTGCCTTGGGCTGGTCCTCTGCTGCTGAGCTGGGCTGGGCTCCTGGGATGGAGGGAGCTCACGGCAAGCGGGCAGCGCTGCAGAGAGACAGCTCTGCCCAGGATCAGGGCTGAGTGCACTGCCTGCAGGCCCCAAGAGGAGACCTGCGAGGCAGAGAGAGCTTCAAGGCAGTTGGGAGCGGGAGGATGCTGAGAGCTCACTGAGGGAGAAATCTTCACAGCCCTCTACGTGGTAAGTCTCTGGCTGCAGGGCAACGCAGCTTCAGTTCCTGGAGGGATCTCCTACAACTGGTACATCTGACAGTTTATGGGCTCTGTCAGGAGGACTCTGTCAGTTTCTCTAATGTAGAGGAGGAGGCTGTGCTCCAGAGCAGGGCTTCCCTGCTGCTCCATCGGAGAGACAGGGGGTAATTGCTGCCTTCTCCTAGGGATGGCTGCAGGGGTGTGAAGCCAGATGTGCAGCCACGGGTGCCCAGGGCTTGGTAGCCTGGTTGGGCAGCAGGAGCCTGGAATTATTTCTCTGTTCTAGAGAGGGCACTGAGACCCCACTTCTTGTTAGCATTTCCTGAGCTGCTCTTTAACAACTGCACACACAGGGATGCTCCTGGGCAGTGCCTGGCTACCAGGAGGTGTCTGCAGGGCAGAGCTGAGCACACAGCCGGTGGCATGGGGACTGTGAGCACTGACAGGGGAGAAGCATGGAGGCAGAGAAGCAGCTCCCAGCAGGGACTACTCCAGGCAGTAGAGAAATGGGCAGGGAGGGAGAGGGAGCTGCTCCCAGAAACACCGTGGGAGGGAGGATTCTGGCACCTCCCTGCCATCCGCTGCAGTGCAGAAGCCTTCACCAGAGAAAACCCTTGCTCTTCTCTCCCACCCAGCATAGCCTCTGCCCTTACAGCCATGGGGACTCCGTCATCTTCTCAATGACCTCAGCCCTGAAGAAGAGAAATTATCACATACCCGACCGTCTGTCCCTGTCCTGCCTCCATCGGCAGCAGCACTGTGGCATTTGTCCATTTTCCCCCTCCATTCTCTGCTCCTCTTGTTCCTGTCACTGGACTGGGATGGGGGGTGGCATTCAGATGCACCTCAGAGACCAGCCCTGGGGGTCTTGGCACACGGATTTGTCCATGGGAGTACAGTGTCCCAATCCCCTCCTAATCCCCCGGCTCCCAGTGATACAAAAGGGAAAACTCTCCCCTTCAGGACACCCCAGCTTCAGGGTTTGTTTCCCTCCTTGTTTCCCTGCTGGGTGGTATCCTGTGCTTGAACAAGGCACAGCTCTCCTGTGGCAGGTCTGTGTTATGAAGGAGCCCCATGGAGAAGACACCTCAGTGCTAAGGCCATGGGAATGCTGCTGGGCGGTTGTGCACGGGCAGCTGCACTGAGCCCTCTGTGTCCCTGGCTGGGAGGGCAGAGCTGAGATCCTCCTCAGGTACAATGAGACAGGGTGAGGGGTTTTGGAGAATTTGCATTGGGAACTGGATTCTCTGTCCTCATCAAC